>NC_092036.1:68635612-68652578 GCF_003086295.3 Arachis hypogaea
TATACAACAGATCTGTAAATTTATTATTTTTTAATTTTAAACTAAAAAATATTTTTTTCTAATAGTAGAAAAATAAAAATTCAAAATATCAAAAAATAAAAAATAAAAATTTTTAAATTTTTAAATAATTTATTCTTAATTTGTGAAAAGTGCAAAAAAAAGTCAACTGTCGGGTTAGCATTATCCGTTGAATAAAAAATAAAAAATATTTTAGAAAAATTTAAAATTTTAAAAAACTAAATTTTTATTTTTAAATTTTTAAATTATAAGATTAAATTTTTTATTTAAATTAGAAAAATAAAATAAAGTCCAGCAATATCTAGTATACAACAGATCTGTAAATTTCTTATTTTTTAAGTTTTAAACTAAAAAATATTTTTTTCTTATAGTAGAAAAATAAAATATTCATAAAATTTCAAAAAATAAAAAATTGAAAATTTTAAATTTTTTAAACTAATTTATTCTTAATTTGCGAACAAGTGCATCAAAAAAGTCAACTTTGGGTGTAGATTATCCGGTGAATAAAAAATAAAAAATATTTTAGAAAAATTTAAAATTTTAAAAAACTAAATTTTTTATTTTTAAATTTTAAATTATAAGATTAAATTTTTTATTTAAATTAGAAAAATAAAATAAAGTCCAGCAATATCTAGTATACAACAGATCTGTAAATTTCTTATTTTTTAATTTTAAACTAAAAAAATATTTTTTTCTTATAGTAGAAAAATAAAATATTCATAAAATTTCAAAAAATAAAAAAATTGAAAAATTTTAAATTTTTAAACTAATTTATTCTTAATTTGCGAACAAGTGCATCAAAAAAAGTCAACTGTTTGGGTGTAGCATTATCCTGTGAATAAAAAATAAAAAATATTTTTAGAAAAATTTAAAATTTTAAAAAACTAAATTTTTATTTTTAAAATTTTAAATTATAAGATTAAATTTTTTTATTTAAATTAGAAAAATAAAATAAAGTCCAGCAATATCTAGTATACAACAGATCTGTAAATTTATTATTTTTTAATTTTTAAACTAAAAAATATTTTTTTCTAATAGTAGAAAAATAAAAATTCCAAAATATCTAAAAAATAAAAAATGAAAATTTTAAATTTTTAAATTAATTTATTCTTAATTTGTGAAAAGTGTAGCAAAAAAAGTCAACTGTCGGGTTAGCATTATCCGTTGAATAAAAAATAAAAAATATTGTTAGAAAAATTAAAATTTTAAAAAACTAAATTTTTATTTTTAAATTTTTAAATTATAGATTAAATTTTTTATTTAAATTAGAAAAATAAAATAAAGTCCAGCAATATCTAGTATACAACAGATCTGTAAATTTCTTATTTTTTAAGTTTTAAACTAAAAAATATTTTTTTCTTATAGTAGAAAAATAAAATATTCATAAAATTTCAAAAAAAAAAAAATTGAAAAATTTTAAATTTTTAAACTAATTTATTCTTAATTTGCGAACAAGTGCATCAAAAAAAGTCAACTGTTTGGGTGTAGCATTATCCGGTGAATAAAAAATAAAAAATATTTTAGAAAAATTTAAAATTTTAAAAAACTAAATTTTTTATTTTTAAATTTTAAATTATAAGATTAAATTTTTTATTTAAATTAGAAAAATAAAATAAAGTCCAGCAATATCTAGTATACAACAGATCTGTAAATTTCTTATTTTTTAATTTTTAAACTAAAAAATATTTTTTTCTATAGTAGAAAAATAAAATATTCATAAAATTTCAAAAAAAAAAAAATTGAAAAATTTTAAATTTTTAAACTAATTTATTCTTAATTTGCGAACAAGTGCATCAAAAAAAGTCAACTGTTTGGGTGTAGCATTATCCGTGAATAAAAAATAAAAAATATTTTTAGAAAAATTTAAAATTTTAAAAAACTAAATTTTTATTTTTAAATTTTAAATTATAAGATTAAATTTTTTATTTAAATTAGAAAAATAAAATAAAGTCCAGCAATATCTAGTATACAACAGATCTGTAAATTTATTATTTTTTAATTTTAAACTAAAAAATATTTTTTTCTATAGTAGAAAAATAAAAATTCAAAAATTTAAAAAATAAAAAATAAAAATTTTAAATTTTTAAATTAATTTATTCTTAATTTGTGAAGAAGTGTAGCAAAAAAAGTCAACTGTCGGGTTAGCATTATCCGTTGAATAAAAAATAAAAAATATTGTTAGAAAAATTAAAATTTTAAAAAACTAAATTTTTATTTTTAAATTTTAAATTATAGGATTAAATTTTTTATTTAAATTAGAAAAATAAAATAAAGTCCAGCAATATCTAGTATACAACAGATCTGTAAATTTCTTATTTTTTAAGTTTTAAACTAAAAAATAATTTTTTTCTTATAGTAGAAAAATAAAATATTCATAAAATTTCAAAAAATAAAAAAATTAAAAATTTTAAATTTTTAAACTAATTTATTCTTAATTTGCGAACAAGTGCATCAAAAAAAGTCAACTGTTTGGGTGTAGCATTATCCTGTGAATAAAAAATAAAAAATATTTTAGAAAAATTTAAAATTTTAAAAAACTAAATTTTTTATTTTTAAAATTTTAAATTATAAGATTAAATTTTTTTATTTAAATTAGAAAAATAAAATAAAGTCCAGCAATATCTAGTATACAACAGATCTGTAAATTTTTATTTTTTAATTTTAAACTAAAAAATATTTTTTTCTATAGTAGAAAAATAAAAATTCAAAAATTCAAAAAATAAAAAATAAAAATTTTAAATTTTTAAATAATTTATTCTTAATTTGGAAAAGTGCATCAAAAAAAGTCAACTGTTGGGTTAGATTATCCGTGAATAAAAAAATAAAAAATATTTTTGAAAAATTTAAAATTTTAAAAAACTAAATTTTTATTTTTAAATTTTAAATTATAAGATTAAATTTTTTATTTAAATTAGAAAAATAAAATAAAGTCAACAATATCTAGTATACAACAGATCTGTAAATTTCTTATTTTTTAAGTTTAAACTAAAAAATATTTTTTTCTTATAGTAGAAAAATAAAATATTCATAAAATTTCAAAAAATAAAAAATTGAAAAATTTTAAATTTTTTAAACTAATTTATTCTTAATTTGCGAACAAGTACATCAAAAAAGTCAACTTTGGGTGTAGATTATCCGGTGAATAAAAAATAAAAAATATTTTTAGAAAAATTTAAAATTTTAAAAAACTAAATTTTTATTTTTAAAATTTTAAATTATAAGATTAAATTTTTTATTTAAATTAGAAAAATAAAATAAAGTCCAGCAATATCTAGTATACAAAGATCTGTAAATTTCTTATTTTTTAATTTTAAACTAAAAAATATTTTTTTTATAGTAGAAAAATAAAATATTCATAAAATTTCAAAAAATAAAAAAATTGAAAAATTTTAAATTTTTAAACTAATTTATTCTTAATTTGCGAACAAGTGCATCAAAAAAGTCAACTGTTTGGGTGTAGCATTATCCTGTGAATAAAAAATAAAAATATTTTTAGAAAAATTTAAAATTTTAAAAAACTAAATTTTTATTTTTAAAATTTTAAATTATAAGATTAAATTTTTTTATTTAAATTAGAAAAATAAAATAAAGTCCAGCAATATCTAGTATACAACAGATCTGTAAATTTATTATTTTTTAATTTTTAAACTAAAAAATATTTTTTTCTAATAGTAGAAAATAAAAATTCAAAATATCAAAAAAAAAAAATAAAAATTTTAAATTTTTAAATTAATTTATTCTTAATTTGTGAATAAGTGCATCAAAAAAAGTCAACTGTCCGGGTTTAGCATTATCCGTGAATAAAAAATAAAAAATATTGTTTGAAAAATTTAAAATTTTAAAAAACTAAATTTTTTATTTTTAAATTTTAAATTATAAGATTAAATTTTTTTATTTAAATTAGAAAAATAAAATAAAGTCACAATATCTAGTATACAACAGATCTGTAAATTTCTTATTTTTTAAGTTTAAACTAAAAAATATTTTTTTCTTATAGTAGAAAAATAAAATATTCATAAAATTTCAAAAAATAAAAAATTGAAAAATTTTAAATTTTTAAACTAATTTATTCTTAATTTGCGAACAAGTACATCAAAAAAGTCAACCTTTGGGTGTAGTATTATCCGGTGAATAAAAAATAAAAAATATTTTAGAAAAATTTAAAATTTTAAAAAATAAATTTTTATTTTTAAATTTTAAATTATAAGATTAAATTTTTTATTTAAATTAGAAAATAAAATAAAGTCCAGCAATATTAGTATACAAAGATCTGTAAATTTCTTATTTTTTAATTTTAAACAAAAAATAATTTTTTTCTATAGTAATAAAATATTCATAAAATTTCAAAAAAAAAAAAATTGAAAAATTTTAAATTTTTAAACTAATTTATTCTTAATTTGCGAACAAGTGCATCAAAAAAAGTCAACTGTTTGGGTGTAGCATTATCCTGTGAATAAAAAATAAAAATATTTTAGAAAAATTTAAAATTTTAAAAAACTAAATTTTTAATTTTTAAATTTTAAATTATAAGATTAAATTTTTTATTTAAATTAGAAAAATAAAATAAAGTCCACAATATCTAGTATACAACAGATCTGTAAATTTATTATTTTTTAATTTTTAAACTAAAAAATATTTTTTTCTAATAGTAGAAAAATAAAAAATTCCAAAATATCTAAAAAATAAAAAATGAAAATTTTTAAATTTTTAAATTAATTTATTCTTAATTTGTGAATAAGTGCAGTAAAAAAAGTCAACTGTCCGGGTTAGCATTATCCGTTGAATAAAAAATAAAAAATATTGTTTGAAAAATTTAAAATTTTAAAAAACTAAATTTTTTATTTTTAAATTTTTAAATTATAAGATTAAATTTTTTATTTAAATTAGAAAAATAAAATAAAGTCGAACAATATCTAGTATACAACAGATCTATAAATTTCTTATTTTTTAAAGTTTAAACTAAAAAATTATTTTTTTCTTATAGTAGAAAAATAAAATATTCATAAAATTTCAAAAAATAAAAAATTGAAAAATTTTAAATTTTTTAAACTAATTTATTCTTAATTTGCGAACAAGTACATCAAAAAAGTCAACCATTTGGGTGTAGATTATCCGGTGAATAAAAAAATAAAAAATATTTTAGAAAAATTTAAAATTTTAAAAAATAAATTTTTTATTTTTAAAATTTTAAATTATAAGATTAAATTTTTTATTTAAATTAGAATAATAAAATAAAGTCCAGCAATATTAGTATACAAAGATCTGTAAATTTCTTATTTTTTTAATTTTAAACAAAAAATAATTTTTTTCTATAGTAAATAAAATATTCATAAAATTTCAAAAAATAAAAAAATGAAAAATTTTAAATTTTTAAACTAATTTATTCTTAATTTGGAACAAGTGCATCAAAAAAAGTCAACTGTTTGGGTGTAGCAATATCCTGTGAATAAAAAATAAAAATATTTTAGAAAAATTTAAAATTTTAAAAAACTAAATTTTTAATTTTTAAAATTTTAAATTATAAGATTAAATTTTTTTATTTAAATTAGAAAAATAAAATAAAGTCCAGCAATATCTAGTATACAACAGATCTGTAAATTTATTATTTTTTAATTTTAAACTAAAAAATATTTTTTTCTAATAGTAGAAAAATAAAAATTCCAAAAATTCAAAAAAAAAAAAATGAAAATTTTAAATTTTTAAATAATTTATTCTTAATTTGTGAAAAGTGTAGCAAAAAAAGTCAACTGTCCGGGTTAGCATTATCTGTGAATAAAAAATAAAAAATATTGTTAGAAAAATTTAAAATTTTAAAAAACTAAATTTTTATTTTTAAATTTTAAATTATAGATTAAATTTTTTATTTAAATTGAAAAATAAAATAAAGTCCAGCAATATCTAGTATACAACAGATCTGTAAATTTCTTATTTTTTAAGTTTTAAACTAAAAAATATTTTTTCTTATAGTAGAAAAATAAAATATTCATAAAATTTCAAAAAAAAAAAATTAAAAATTTTAAATTTTTAAACTAATTTATTCTTAATTTGCGAACAAGTGCATCAAAAAAAGTCAACTGTTTGGGTGTAGCATTATCCGGTGAATAAAAAATAAAAAATATTTTAGAAAAATTTAAAATTTTAAAAAACTAAATTTTTATTTTTAAAATTTTAAATTATAAGATTAAATTTTTTTATTTAAATTAGAAAAATAAAATAAAGTCCAGCAATATCTAGTATACAACAGATCTGTAAATTTTTATTTTTTAATTTTAAACTAAAAAATATTTTTTTCTATAGTAGAAAAATAAAATATTCAAAAATTTCAAAAAATAAAAAATGAAAATTTTTAAATTAATTTATTCTTAATTTGGAACAAGTGTATCAAAAAAGTCAACTGTTGGGTGTAGCATTATCTGTGAATAAAAAATAAAAATATTTTAGAAAAATTAAAATTTTAAAAAACTAAATTTTTATTTTTAAATTTTAAATTATAAGATTAAATTTTTTATTTAAATTAGAAAAATAAAATAAAGTCCAGCAATATCTAGTATACAACAGATCTGTAAATTTCTTATTTTTTAAGTTTTAAACTAAAAAATATTTTTTTCTATAGTAGAAAAATAAAATATTCATAAAATTTCAAAAAAAAAAAATTAAAAATTTTTAAATTTTTAAACTAATTTATTCTTAATTTGCGAACAAGTGCATCAAAAAAAGTCAACTGTTTGGGTGTAGCATTATCCTGTGAATAAAAAATAAAAAATATTTTAGAAAAATTTAAAATTTTAAAAAACTAAATTTTTATTTTTAAAATTTTAAATTATAAGATTAAATTTTTTTATTTAAATTAGAAAAATAAAATAAAGTCCAGCAATATCTAGTATACAACAGATCTGTAAATTTATTATTTTTAATTTTAAACTAAAAAATATTTTTTTCTAATAGTAGAAAAATAAAAATTCCAAAAATATCAAAAAATAAAAAATAAAAATTTTAAATTTTTTAAATTAATTTATTCTTAATTTGTGAAAAGTGCAGCAAAAAAAGTCAACTGTCGGGTTAGCATTATCCGTTGAATAAAAAATAAAAATATTGTTTGAAAAATTTAAAATTTTAAAAAACTAAATTTTTTATTTTTAAATTTTAAATTATAAGATTAAATTTTTTATTTAAATTAGAAAAATAAAATAAAGTCCAGCAATATCTAGTATACAACAGATCTGTAAATTTCTTATTTTTTAAAGTTTTAAACTAAAAAATATTTTTTTCTTATAGTAGAAAAATAAAATATTCATAAAATTTCAAAAAAAAAAAAATTGAAAAATTTTAAATTTTTAAACTAATTTATTCTTAATTTGCGAACAAGTGCATCAAAAAAGTCAACTGTTTGGGTGTAGATTATCCGGTGAATAAAAAATAAAAAATATTTTTAGAAAAATTTAAAATTTTAAAAAACTAAATTTTTTATTTTAAAATTTTAAATTATAAGATTAAATTTTTTTATTTAAATTAGAAAAATAAAATAAAGTCCAGCAATATCTAGTATACAAAAGATCTGTAAATTTCTTATTTTTTAATTTTTAAACAAAAAATAATTTTTTTCTATAGTAATAAAATATTCATAAAATTTCAAAAATAAAAAAAATTGAAAAATTTTAAATTTTTAAACTAATTTATTCTTAATTTGCGAACAAGTGCATAAAAAAAGTCAACTGTTTGGGTGTAGCATTATCCTGTGAATAAAAAATAAAAATATTTTTAGAAAAATTTAAAATTTTAAAAAACTAAATTTTTATTTTTAAAATTTTAAATTATAAGATTAATTTTTTTATTTAAATTAGAAAAATAAAATAAAGTCCAGCAATATCTAGTATACAACAGATCTGTAAATTTATTATTTTTTAATTTTAAACTAAAAAATATTTTTTTCTATAGTAGAAAAATAAAAATTCCAAAATATCAAAAAATAAAAAATGAAAATTTTAAATTTTTAAATAATTTATTCTTAATTTGTGAACAAGTGTAGCAAAAAAAGTCAACTGTTGGGTGTAGCATTATCTGTGAATAAAAAATAAAAAATATTTTAGAAAAATTTAAAATTTTAAAAAACTAAATTTTTTATTTTTAAATTTTAAATTATAAGATTAAATTTTTTATTTAAATTGAAAAATAAAATAAAGTCCAGCAATATCTAGTATACAACAGATCTGTAAATTTCATATTTTTTAAAGTTTTAAACTAAAAAATAATTTTTTTCTTATAGTAGAAAAATAAAATATTCATAAAATTTCAAAAAATAAAAAAATTAAAAATTTTAAATTTTTAAACTAATTTATTCTTAATTTGCGAACAAGTGCATCAAAAAAAGTCAACTGTTTGGGTGTAGCATTATCTGTGAATAAAAAATAAAAAATATTTTTAGAAAAATTTAAAATTTTAAAAAACTAAATTTTTATTTTTAAATTTTAAATTATAAGATTAAATTTTTTTATTTAAATTAGAAAAATAAAATAAAGTCCAGCAATATCTAGTATACAACAGATCTGTAAATTTATTATTTTTTAATTTTTAAACTAAAAAATATTTTTTCTAATAGTAGAAAAATAAAAAATTCCAAAATATCAAAAAATAAAAAATAAAAATTTTTAAATTAATTTATTCTTAATTTGTGAAGAAGTGTAGCAAAAAAAGTCAACTGTCCGGGTATAGCATTATTGTGAATAAAAAATAAAAAATATTTTAGAAAAATTAAAATTTTAAAAACTAATTTTTTATTTTAAATTTTAAATTATAGATTAAATTATTATTTAATTGAAAAATAAAATAAAGTCCAGCAATATCTAGTATACAACAGATCTGTAAATTTCTATTTTTTAAAGTTTTAAACTAAAAAATAATTTTTTTCTTATAGTAGAAAAATAAAATATTCATAAAATTTCAAAAAATAAAAAAATTAAAAATTTTTAAATTTTTAAACTAATTTATTCTTAATTTGCGAACAAGTGCATCAAAAAAGTCAACTGTTTGGGTGTAGCATTATCCTGTGAATAAAAAATAAAAAATATTTTTAGAAAAATTAAAATTTTAAAAAACTAAATTTTTTATTTTTAAAATTTTAAATTATAAGATTAAATTTTTTTATTTAAATTAGAAAAATAAAATAAAGTCCAGCAATATCTAGTATACAACAGATCTGTAAATTTATTATTTTTAATTTTTAAACTAAAAAATATTTTTTTCTATAGTAGAAAAATAAAAAATTCCAAAATATCAAAAAAAAAAAATAAAAATTTTTTAAATTAATTTATTCTTAATTTGTGAAAAGTGCAGCAAAAAAAGTCAACTGTCGGGTTAGCATTATCCGTGAATAAAAAATAAAAAATATTGTTAGAAAAATTTAAAATTTTAAAAAACTAAATTTTTATTTTTAAATTTTTAAATTATAAGATTAAATTTTTTATTTAAATTAGAAAAATAAAATAAAGTCCAGCAATATCTAGTATACAACAGATCTGTAAATTTCTTATTTTTTAAAGTTTTAAACTAAAAAATATTTTTTTCTTATAGTAGAAAAATAAAATATTCATAAAATTTCAAAAAATAAAAAATTGAAAAATTTTAAATTTTTTAAACTAATTTATTCTTAATTTGCGAACAAGTGCATCAAAAAAAGTCAACTGTTGGGTGTAGATTATCCGGTGAATAAAAAATAAAAAATATTTTTAGAAAAATTTAAAATTTTAAAAAACTAAATTTTTTATTTTAAAATTTTAAATTATAAGATTAAATTTTTTTATTTAAATTAGAAAAATAAAATAAAGTCCAGCAATATCTAGTATACAACAGATCTGTAAATTTCTTATTTTTTAATTTTAAACTAAAAAAATATTTTTTTCTTATAGTAGAAAAATAAAATATTCATAAAATTTCAAAAAATAAAAAAATTGAAAATTTTAAATTTTTAAACTAATTTATTCTTAATTTGCGAACAAGTGCATCAAAAAAGTCAACTGTTTGGGTGTAGCATTATCCTGTGAATAAAAAATAAAAAATATTTTAGAAAAATTTAAAATTTTAAAAAACTAAATTTTTATTTTTAAATTTTAAATTATAAGATTAAATTTTTTTATTTAAATTAGAAAAATAAAATAAAGTCCAGCAATATCTAGTATACAACAGATCTGTAAATTTTTATTTTTTAATTTTAAACTAAAATTTTTTTTTCTTATAGTAGAAAATAAAATATTCATAAAATTTCAAAAAAAAAAATTGAAAAATTTTAAATTTTTAAACTAATTTATTCTTAATTTGCGAACAAGTGATCAAAAAAGTCAACTGTTTGGGTGTAGCATTATCCGGTGAATAAAAAAATAAAAAATATTTTAGAAAAATTTAAAATTTTAAAAAACTAAATTTTTATTTTTAATTTTAAATTATAAGATTAAATTTTTTTATTTAAATTAGAAAAATAAAATAAAGTCCAGCAATATCTAGTATACAAAAATCTGTAAATTTCTTATTTTTAAGTTTTAAACTAAAAAAATATTTTTTTCTAAAGTAGAAAAATAAAATATTCATAAAATTTCAAAAAAAAAAAATTGAAAATTTTAAATTTTTAAACTAATTTATTCTTAATTTGTGAACAAGTATATCAAAAAAAGTCAACTGTTTGGGTGTAGCATTATCCGGTGAATAAAAAATAAAAAATATTTTAGAAAAATTTAAAATTTTAAAAACTAAATTTTTTATTTTTAAATTTTTAAATTATAAGATTAAATTTTTTATTTAAATTAGAAAAATAAAATAAAGTCCAGCAATATCTAGTATACAACAGATCTGTAAATTTCTTATTTTTTTAAGTTTTAAACTAAAAAAATATTTTTTCTTATAGTAGAAAAATAAAATATTCATAAAATTTCAAAAAAAAAAAAAAATTGAAAAATTTTAAATTTTTAAACTAATTTATTCTTAATTTGCGAACAAGTGTATCAAAAAAAGTCAATGTTTGGGTGTAGAATTATCCGGGAATAAAAAATAAAAAATATTTTTAGAAAAATTTAAAATTTTAAAAAACTAAATTTTTATTTTAAAATTTTAAATTATAAGATTAAATTTTTTATTTAAATTAGAAAAATAAAATAAAGTCCAGCAATATCTAGTATACAACAGATTGTAAATTTTTATTTTTTAAGTTTTAAACTAAAAATAATTTTTTTCTTATAGTAGAAAAATAAAATATTCATAAAATTTCAAAAAATAAAAAAAATTAAAATTTTAAATTTTTAAACTAATTTATTCTTAATTTGCGAACAAGTGCATAAAAAAAGTCAACTGTTTGGGTGTAGCATTATCCTGTGAATAAAAAATAAAAAATATTTTAGAAAAATTTAAAATTTTAAAAAACTAAATTTTTATTTTTAAATTTTAAATTATAAGATAAATTTTTTTATTTAAATTAGAAAATAAAATAAAGTCCAGCAATATCTAGTATACAACAGATCTGTAAATTTATTATTTTTTAATTTTTAAACTAAAAAATATTTTTTTCTAATAGTAGAAAAATAAAAAATTCCAAAAATATATAAAAAATAAAAAATATAAAATTTTAAAAATTTTAAATTAATTTATTCTTAATTTGTGAAGAAGTATAGCAAAAAAAAGTCAACTGTCCGGGTGTAGCATTATCTGTTGAATAAAAAAATAAAAAATATTGTTATAAATAATTAAAATTTTAAAAAACTAAATTTTTTATTTTTAAATTTTTAAATTATAGGATTAAATTTTTTATTTAAATTGGAAAAATAAAATAAAGTCCAGCAATATCTAGTATACAACAGATCTGAAAATTTCATATTTTTTAAAGTTTTAAACTAAAAATAATTTTTTTCTTATAGTAGAAAAATAAAATATTCATAAAATTTCAAAAAAAAAAAATTAAAAATTTTTAAATTTTTAAACTAATTTATTCTTAATTTGCGAACAAGTGCATCAAAAAAACTCAACTGTTTGGGTGTAGCATTATCCTGTGAATAAAAAATAAAAAATATTTTTAGAAAAATTTAAAATTTTAAAAAACTAAATTTTTATTTTTAAAATTTTAAATTATAAGATTAAACTTTTTTTATTTAAATTAGAAAAATAAAATAAAGTCCAGCAATATCTAGTATACAACAGATCTGTAAATTTATTAGTTTTTAATTTTAAACTAAAAAATACTTTTTTCTAATAGTAGAAAAATAAAAAATTCCAACAATATCCAAAAAATAAAAAATATAAAATTTTTAAATTTTTTAAATTAATTTATTCTTAATTTGTGAATAAGTGCCGCAAAAAAAGTCAACTGTCCGGGTTTAGCATTATCCGTTGAATAAAAAAATAAAAAATATTGTTTGAAAATTTAAAATTTTAAAAAACTAAATTTTTTATTTTTAAATTTTTAAATTATAAGATTAAATTTTTTTATTTAAATTAGACAAATAAAATAAAGTCGAACAATATCTAGTATACAACAGATCTGTAAATTTCTTATTTTTTAAAGTTTAAACTAAAAAATTATTTTTTTCTTATAGTAGAAAAATAAAATATTCATAAAATTTCAAAAAAATAAAAAATTGAAAAATTTTAAATTTTTTAAACTAATTTATTCTTAATTTGCGAACAAGTACATCAAAAAAGTCAACCATTTGGGTGAGTATTATCCGGTGAATAAAAAAATAAAAAATATTTTAGAAAAATTTAAAATTTTAAAAAAATAAATTTTTTATTTTTAAAATTTTAAATTATAAGATTAATTTTTTTATTTAAATTAGAAAAATAAAATAAAGTCCAGCAATATTTAGTATACAAAAGAACTGTAAATTTCTTATTTTTTAATTTTTAAACTAAAAAAATAATTTTTTCGTATAGTAATAAAATATTCATAAAATTTCAAAAAATAAAAAATTGAAAAATTTTAAATTTTTAAACTAATTTATTCTTAATTTGCGAACAAGTGCATAAAAAAAGTCAACTGTTTGGTGATGGATATTTTTGGAAAACGAATTCCAACATCCAAACTCACCGGCAAGTGCACCGGGTCACATCAAGTAATAATAACTCACGGGAGTGAGGTCGATCCCACAGGGATTGAAGGATTGAGCAATTTTAGTTTAGTGGTTGATTTAGTCAAGCGAATCAAGATTTGGTTGAGTGATTTGTGATTTGCAGAATTTAAATTGCATTGAAAGTAAAGGGAATGTGTAAATTGCATGGAATTAAAGAGAGCAAGAATTAAATTGCTGAATCTTAAAGAACAAGTAATATAAATTGCAGAAACTTAGAATGCAAGAAATGTAAATTGCGGAATCTTAAATTGCAAGAAATGTAAATGACTTGAAATGTAAAGGGAATTGGGAAGTGGATTTGCAGAAATTAAACAAGGAAAATTAAATTGCATCAAACAGAAGAGTAAAAGGGGATTGGGATTGAATCGGATCTGAAGCAGAAGAGTAAATGAACATGAAAAGCAATAAACAGAGAATTGGAAATTGGAAATTCAGATCTCAGGACCCAAGAGACTAGATAACCGAGTCTAGATCTCAATGCCTTCCCAGATCCAACCAGAACACTTGCAAAGAAATTGTAAATTGCAAAGAAAGTAGATGAAGAGCAATTAACAGAAATTTAAACTCAATTATGCAGTAAAGAAACAGAGAAATCCCAGGATGAGATTGAAACAGAATTTCTTCAATTCTCCAACCCAAGATCCAAGACAATAGTAATTGAAATTGAAAGTAGTAAAACTAAGAGGAAGAGAATGGAATTCTCCTTCCCCGAAACTAAGACTCAATACCAAAAGCTCTCTGAAAACTACTAAGCAAAACTAAAGGAAAACTAAAAAGAAGAGCTCCTCAATAACTTGAATTCTATCCTATTTATACACTTTCTTCAAATGATCTTCAAGCCTTGGGTTGGGCCTTTGCTCTTGGTGGAATTGGGTTGAAAGAGGCCTTGATTGATTGCTCTTGGAGTTTGGAGAGGAACCAAAGTGAACCAATTGAACCGGGTTGGAGTTTTGCAAAAGTTGGAGTAAAAGTTTGAGCAAAAGTTAGAGGTCTAACTTTTGCTCCAACTTTTCATATCAGCTACCATAATCTGCTGATACCAACGTTGGTGCCAAAGTTAGGGGTCTAACTTTTGCTCCAACGTTGGCTTTACCTTGTGCACTTATGGCGCCAACGTTAGCCCAAAAGTTAGGGGTCTAACGTTGGCGCAAACTTTTGCTCCCCTTTTGTATTTCCCATGTGCCAACGTTAGCCCAAAAGTTAGGGGTCTAACGTTGGCGCAAACTTTTGGTGGTCAGGGATATTTTCATGTGCCAATGTTAGCCCAAAAGTTAGGGGTCTAACGTTGGCGCAAACTTTTGGTGCCCAGGGAGTGATTTTCAAGTTCCAACGTTAGCCCAAAAGTTAGGGGTCTAACGTTGGGGCTAACTTTTCACCCAAAAGTTTGTGCAAACGTTTGAGGCTAACTTTAGGTCCAGCTTTTTGCTTCCTGGTTCAATTTTACTTATTCCATTGTCCTCTCTTTACTCCTAGCCATTCCTTCTTGCTTCAACCTTTCTCCAAGCTTTCTTCACCTATCATTAATCAACCAAACACATCAAAGCTATGCTTAAAATCATGAGATATTCATTCTTTCACAATATGTATCAAATATAGCATAAAACCTCATGAAATTGCGTTAATTCATCTATGGTTAATTCAATCAAAGGAAGCATGAAAATCTACCCAAATTGGCTTGCTTAGACCTCAAGAGAGTGCATAATTCAAGTGAAAACAAAAGAAAAAGACTAGTGAAACTAGGCTAAGATGACTTGTCATCACAACACCAAACTTAAAGCTTGCTTGTCCCCAAGCAAGAAATGAATTATTGAGAAGAAAGAATGAAATGGAAGAGGATGTTCATGCTAGCAGAGTATTATTGGTAGTTCATGGGGTTTTGTGTGGATATGCAAACACTCACTTCTTATTGACTCTTAGGCTTAGAAAGTCTCCTTCAAGCTTCAAGTACCATACTGCTATGACCTCTCATTAGTCCTTTATCCTTGGCTATTACTTTGTTCGAAAGCTTTATTTGAGTGTCATGTGTAGCAAGTTCATTTTCTTTTCTGTATACTTGACACATTATTCACTATGGACACTTGGCTCACATTCCTTCTTAAAACATTGATGCCCAGCACCTCTTTGGGTTACTAAATGCCTTGTAGTTAGGTTGCTCTTGATAGTGGACTTTCAGCTGATGATCCCGGATTAGTTAATCCAAGTCACCAAGTGTTGATGCACTCCAAAGAGCTTACTAATCCAAGCAGATCCTAGTACAAAGACACCACAGGCATATATTTTAAAGTTCAAGCTATTGGTGTCCAGCTTTGTTTCTTTTTGTTTCTCTTTTTTTCTGCCACTTTTTGGCTATCTCTTTTCTTTCTTTCTTTTTGTTTTTCTTTCTAACCAAGGATCTTTATTTAATTGAGATTCATAGACAGTAGGCCACTTTATATTTAGAAGGAGACACTCTAGTTCTTTTATTCACTAAAAGTGAGCTATTATACAGTCACACACACATACCACCACTTACTTTAATCATACTTCTATCTAACAGAGAACTTTCTCACTTCACCTTCAAACATTTCTTTTATTGAATTAAAGATGCAGGGGACAAAGCATGCATTTAGTTAAGTGAAAGTAAACACGCAAGCACACACTTAGACTAGTTTACTTGTTGCAAAGAGTGATTCTACTTGTACTAAATGAACACTTTAGCAAGACATAAGTCAAAACATTTCTCAACAGCAAGAGTTAAGTATAGATACAACCTATTGGTTTTCGGTCCTCTTGTCCTTCCTTCTGTTGTGCTCCTTTTGAGTTATGATGCATAATATCTTCAAATGGTTGTTAGTTCCCTGCACAATTCTCAAAAGTTGCTTGCTTCTCAAGCCCTTAGGTGACTGGTTAGTATGCATGAATTGAATGTGGCTTTTGGATTTAATTTGGTGTGGGAACACCAAACTTAATTCCTTGCCACTTCCTTTGATGCAGCAGATTAACTATATGTAAAATCTTGTGTCCTTGCTAAAGGTTATAAAACTAAAACTAGAGAGCAATTAAATGGATAAATGATTTGTCTGATTGCTTGGAGCTAGCTTTGTGCAGGAAGTGAGAATGTGCTTTTAAGTGAGATTTTGGTGGAACACCAAACTTAGAATGCTTCATTCTCTCTTAATTTGTTTTGGTGTAGAACACCAAACTTAGCTCCTTGCAATACATACCAATTATTCAACCTTTTTATTGAAAAAGCTATGAAAAGAAACTACCTCATGTTGGGTTGCCTCCCAACAAGCGCTCTTTTAATGTCACTAGCTTGACATCCCTCATTCTTTGATCATGGAGGTTGAAAATCATAGTGCCTCAGCTTTTCTCCTCTTACTGTGAACTTCCTTCCAGTCTCCTCTTTGATGATCTCTAGGTGTTCAAGTGAAAGGACTCGGTTCACAGTGTAGCATTCAGATAATTGTGGAGACACCTTCATTGGTTGGGTGTTTAACACCACTTTATCCCCTGGTGAAAAGCCTTCAGTAGGGATTTTCTTGGTTCTCCACCCTCTTGGCCTCTTCTTCTTTCTTTCTCAAGAGATACTCTCTGCCTTGGTGGTTCTTTATCTGGGATGCTGAATTTCTCATCTGGGGGTTTTGGATCTAGTTCCTCCTTGACTTCTTGGTTTGTTGCACCATTTCTACTGTTTTCAAGCATGGATTTAGAAGTCTTGGAGTTAACTCATTGATTGCCTCCTTCAAACTTTGATCTCTGGCCTTATCCTTCATGAAATCGTCTTCTTGAATGGGTTCATGCAAGGTTTTAAAAACATGGAATGCTAGATGCTCATCATGCACTCTCAGCAACAATTCTCCTTT
>NC_092036.1:68653578-68708578 GCF_003086295.3 Arachis hypogaea
CACCGGATAATTCTACACCCAAATAGTTGACTTTTTTTGATACACTTGTTCGAAAATTAAGAATAAATTAGTTTAAAAAATTTAAAATTTTCAATTTTTTTATTTTTTGAAATTTTATGAATATTTTATTTTTCTACTATAAGAAAAAAATATTTTTTTAGTTTAAAACTTAAAAAATAAAAAATTTACAAATCTGTTGTATACTAGATTTGCTGGACTTTATTTTATTTTTCTAATTTAAATAAAAAAATTTAATCTTATAATTTAAAATTTTAAAATAAAAAATTTTGTTTTTTAAAATTTTAAATTTTTCTAAAAATATTTTTTATTTTTTATTCACCGGATAATTCTACACCCAAACAGTTGACTTTTTTTGATACACTTGTTCGCAAATTAAGAATAAATTAGTTTAAAAATTTAAAAATTTTCAATTTTTTGTTTTTTTGAAAATTTATGAATATTTTATTTTTCTACTATAAGAAAAAAATATTTTTTTTAGTTTAAAACTTAAAAAAATAAGAAATTTACAGGTCTGTTGTATACTAGATATTGCTGGACTTTATTTTAATTTTCTAATTTAAATAAAAAATTTAATCTTTTAATTTAAAATTTTAAAAATAAATAATTTTGTTTTTTAAAATTTTAAATTTTTCTAAAAATATTTCTTATTTTTTATTCACCGGATAATTCTACACCCAAACAGTTTACTTTTTTTGATACACTTGTTCGAAATTAAGAATAAATTAGTTTAAAAAATTTAAAATTTTTCAATTTTTTTTTTTTTGAAATTTATGAATATTTTATTTTTCTACTATAAGAAAAAAATATTTTTTTTAGTTTAAAACTTAAAAAAATAAAAAATTTACAGATCTGTTGTATACTAGATTTTGCTGGACTTTATTTTATTTTTCTAATTTAAATAAAAAAATTTAATCTTATAATTTAAAATTTTAAAATAAAAATTTTGTTTTTAAAATTTTAAATTTTTCTAAAAATATTTTTTATTTTTTATTCACCGGATAATTCTACACCCAAACAGTTGACTTTTTTTGATACACTTGTTCGCAAATTAAGAATAAATTAGTTTAAAAAATTTAAAAATTTTCAATTTTTTTTTGAAATTTTTGAATATTTTATTTTTCTACTATAAGAAAAAATATTTTTTTAGTTTAAACTTAAAAAATAACAAATTTACAGATCTGTTGTATACTAGATATTGCTGGACTTTATTTTATTTTTCTAATTTAAATAAAAAAATTTATCTTATAATTTAAAATTTTAAAAATTAAAAATTTGTTTTTTAAAATTTTAATTTTTCTAAAAATATTTCTTATTTTTTATTCACCGGATAATTCTACACCCAAACAGTTGACTTTTTTGATACACTTGTTCGCAAATTAAGAATAAATTATTTTAAAAAAGTTAAAAATTTTCAATTTTTTGTTTTTTTGAAATTTTATGAATATTTTATTTTTCTACTATAAGAAAAAAATATTTTCTTTGTTTAAACTTAAAAAAATAAGAAATTTACAGATCTATTGTATACAAGATATTGCTGGACTTTATTTTATTTTTCTAATTTAAATAAAAAATTTAATCTTATAATTTAAAATTTTTAAAATAAAATTTTTTTTTTAAATTTTAAATTTTTCTAAAAATATTTCTTGTTTTTTATTCACCGGATAATTCTACACCCAAAGAGTTGACTTTTTTTGATACACTTGTTCGCAAATTAAGAATAAATTAGTTTAAAAAACTATAAAATTTTCAATTTTTTGTTTTTTTGAAATTTTATGAATATTTTATTTTCTACTATAAGAAAAAATATTTTTTTTAGTTTAAAACTTAAAAAAATAACAAACTTACAGATCTGTTGTATACTAGATATTGCTGGACTTTATTTTATTTTTCTAATTTAAATAAAAAAATTTAATCTTATAATTAAAATTTTAAAATAAAAATTTTTTTTTTAAAATTTTAAATTTTTCTAAAAATATTTTTTATTTTTTATTCACCGGATAATTCTACACCCAAACAGTTGACTTTTTTTGATACACTTGTTCGAAAATTAAGAATAATTAGTTTAAAAAAGTTAAAAATTTCAATTTTTTTTTTTTGAAATTTTATGAATATTTTATTTTTCTACTATAAGAAAAAATATTTTCTTTGTTTAAAACTTAAAAAAATAAGAAATTTACAGATCTATTGTATACAAGATATTGCTGGACTTTATTTTATTTTTCTAATTTAAATAAAAAATTTAATCTTATAATTTAAAATTTTTAAAATAAAAATTTGTTTTTTAAAATTTTAAATTTTTCTAAAAATATTTCTTATTTTTTATTCACCGGATAATTCTACACCCAAAGAGTTGACTTTTTTTGATACACTTGTTCGCAAATCAAGAATAAATTAGTTTAAAAATATAAAAATTTTCAATTTTTTGTTTTTTTAAATTTTATGAATATTTTATTTTTCTACTATAAGAAAAAATATTTTTTTTAGTTTAAAACTTAAAAAAATAACAAATTTACAGATTGTTGTATACTAGATATTCTGGCCTTTATTTTATTTTTCTAATTTAAATAAAAAATTTAATCTTATAATTAAAATTTTAAAAATAAAAATTTTGTTTTTTAAAATTTTAAATTTTTCTAAAAATATTTTTTTTTATTCATCGGATAATTCTACACCAAACAGTTGACTTTTTTTGATACACTTGTTCGCAAATTAAGAATAAAAAGTTTAAAAATATAAAATTTTCAATTTTTTGTTTTTTTGAAATTTTATGAATATTTTATTTTTCTACTTAAGAAAAAATATTTTTTTTAGTTTAAACTTAAAAAAATAAGAAATTTACAGGTCTGTTGTATACTAGATATTGCTGGACTTTATTTTATTTTTCTAATTTAAATAAAAAATTTAATCTTATAACTTAAAATTTTAAAAATAATTTTGTTTTTTAAAATTTTAAATTTTTCTAAAAATATTTCTTATTTTTTATTCACCGGATAATTCTACACCCAAAAGTTGACTTTTTTTGATACACTTGTTCGAAAATTAAGAATAAATTAGTTTAAAAAATTTAAAATTTTTCAATTTTTTTATTTTTTGAAATTTTATGAATATTTTATTTTTCTACTATAAGAAAAAAATATTTTTTTTAGTTTAAAACTTAAAAAAATAAAAAATTTACAATCTGTTGTATACTAGATTTTGCTGGACTTTATTTTATTTTTCTAATTTAAATAAAAAATTTAATCTTATAATTTAAAATTTTAAAATAAAAATTTTGTTTTTTAAAATTTTAAATTTTTCTAAAAATATTTTTTATTTTTTATTCACCGGATAATTCTACACCCAAACAGTTGACTTTTTTTGATACACTTGTTCGCAAATTAAGAATAAATTAGTTTAAAAATTTAAAAATTTTCAATTTTTTGTTTTTTTGAAATTTATGAATATTTTATTTTTCTACTATAAGAAAAAATATTTTTTTAGTTTAAAACTTAAAAAAATAAGAAATTTACAGTCTGTTGTATACTAGATATTGCTGGACTTTATTTTATTTTCTAATTTAAATAAAAAATTTAATCTTTAATTTAAAATTTTAAAAATAAATAATTTTGTTTTTTAAAATTTTAAATTTTTCTAAAAATATTTCTTATTTTTTATTCACCGGATAATTCTACACCCAAACAGTTACTTTTTTTGATACACTTGTTCGAAAATTAAGAATAAATTAGTTTAAAAAATTTAAAATTTTCAATTTTTTTTTTTTTGAAATTTATGAATATTTTATTTTTCTACTATAAGAAAAAAATATTTTTTTAGTTTAAAACTTAAAAAAAATAAAAAATTTACAGATCTGTTGTATACTAGATTTTGCTGGACTTTATTTTATTTTTCTAATTTAAATAAAAAATTTAATCTTATAATTTAAAATTTTAAAAATAAAAATTTTGTTTTTAAAATTTTAAATTTTTCTAAAAATATTTTTTATTTTTTATTCACCGGATAATTCTACACCCAAACAGTTGACTTTTTTTGATACACTTGTTCGAAAATTAAGAATAAATTAGTTTAAAAAATTTAAAAATTTTCAATTTTTTTTTTTTTGAAATTTTATGAATATTTTATTTTTCTACTATAAGAAAAAAATATTTTTTTTAGTTTAAAACTTAAAAAAATAAAAAATTTACAATCTGTTGTATACTAGATTTGCTGGACTTTATTTTATTTTTCTAATTTAAATAAAAAAATTTAATCTTATAATTTAAAATTTTAAAATAAAAATTTTGTTTTTTAAAATTTTAAATTTTTCTAAAAATATTTTTTATTTTTTATTCACCGGATAATTCTACACCCAAACAGTTGACTTTTTTTGATACACTTGTTCGCAAATTAAGAATAAATTAGTTTAAAAATTTAAAAATTTTCAATTTTTTGTTTTTTTGAAATTTATGAATATTTTATTTTTCTACTATAAGAAAAAAATATTTTTTTAGTTTAAAACTTAAAAAAATAAGAAATTTACAGGTCTGTTGTATACTAGATATTGCTGGACTTTATTTTATTTTTCTAATTTAAATAAAAAAATTTAATCTTATAATTTAAAATTTTAAAAATTAAAATTTAGTTTTTTAAAATTTTAAATTTTTCTAAAAATATTTCTTATTTTTTATTCACCGGATAATTTACACCCAAACAGTTGACTTTTTTTGATACACTTGTTCGAAAATTAAGAATAAATTAGTTTAAAAAAGTTAAAATTTTCAATTTTTTTATTTTTTTGAAATTTTATGAATATTTTATTTTTCTACTATAAGAAAAAAATATTTTTTTAGTTTAAAACTTAAAAAAATAAAAAATTTACAAATCTGTTGTATACTAGATTTTGCTGGACTTTATTTTATTTTTCTAATTTAAATAAAAAAATTTAATCTTATAATTAAAAATTTTAAAATAAAAAATTTTTTTTTTAAAATTTTAAATTTTTCTAAAAATATTTTTTATTTTTTATTCACCGGATAATTCTACACCCAAACAGTTGACTTTTTTTGATACACTTGTTCGAAAATTAAGAATAATTTAGTTTAAAAAAGTTAAAAATTTCAATTTTTTGTTTTTTTGAAATTTTATGAATATTTTATTTTTCTACTATAAGAAAAAAATATTTTCTTTGTTTAAAACTTAAAAAAATAAGAAATTTACAGATCTATTGTATACAAGATATTGCTGGACTTTATTTTATTTTTCTAATTTAAATAAAAAATTTAATCTTATAATTTAAAATTTTAAAATAAAAAATTTGTTTTTTAAAATTTTAAATTTTTCTAAAAATATTTCTTATTTTTTATTCACCGGATAATTCTACACCGAAAGAGTTGACGTTTTTTGATACACTTGTTCGCAAATCAAGAATAAATTAGTTTAAAAATATAAAAATTTTCAATTTTTTGTTTTTTTAAATTTTATGAATATTTTATTTTTCTACTATAAGAAAAAATATTTTTTTTAGTTTAAAACTTAAAAAAATAACAAATTTACAGATTTGTTGTATACTAGATATTCTGGCCTTTATTTTATTTTTCTAATTTAAATAAAAAAATTTAATCTTATAATTAAAAATTTTAAAAATAAAAAATTTTGTTTTTTAAAATTTTAAATTTTTCTAAAAATAATTTTTTTTATTCATCGGATAATTCTACACCAAAACAGTTGACTTTTTTTGATACACTTGTTCGCAAATTAAGAATAAAAAAGTTTAAAGAATATAAAAATTTTCAATTTTTTGTTTTTTTGAAATTTTATGAATATTTTATTTTTCTACTGTAAGAAAAAAATATTTTTTTAGATTAACACTTAAAAAAAATAAGAAATTTACAGGTCTGTTGTATACTAGATATTGCTGGACTTTATTTTATTTTTCTAATTTAAATAAAAAAATTTAATCTTATAACTTAAAATTTTAAAAATAATTTTGTTTTTTAAAATTTTAAATTTTTCTAAAAATATTTCTTATTTTTTATTCACCGGATAATTCTACACCCAAATAGTTGACTTTTTTTGATACACTTGTTCGAAAATTAAGAATAAATTAGTTTAAAAAATTTAAAATTTTTCAATTTTTTTTATTTTTTTGAAATTTTATGAATATTTTATTTTTCTACTATAAGAAAAAAAATATTTTTTTTAGTTTAAAACTTAAAAAAATAAAAAATTTACAAATCTGTTGTATACTAGATTTTGCTGGACTTTATTTTATTTTTCTAATTTAAATAAAAAAATTTAATCTTATAATTTAAAATTTTAAAAGTAAAAAATTTTGTTTTTTAAAATTTTAAATTTTTCTAAAAATATTTTTTATTTTTTATTCACCGGATAATTCTACACCCAAACAGTTGACTTTTTTTGATACACTTGTTCGCAAATTAAGAATAAATTAGTTTAAAAATTTTAAAAATTTTCAATTTTTTGTTTTTTTGAAAATTTATGAATATTTTATTTTTCTACTATAAGAAAAAAATATTTTTTTTAGTTTAAAACTTAAAAAAATAAGAAATTTACAGGTCTGTTGTATACTAGATATTGCTGGACTTTATTTTATTTTTCTAATTTAAATAAAAAAATTTAATCTTATAATTTAAAATTTTAAAAATTAAAACTTTAGTTTTTTAAAATTTTAAATTTTTCTAAAAATATTTCTTATTTTTTATTCACCGGATAATTTACACCCAAACAGTTGACTTTTTTTGATACACTTGTTCGAAAATTAAGAATAAATTAGTTTAAAAAAGTTAAAATTTTTCAATTTTTTTATTTTTTTGAAATTTTATGAATATTTTATTTTTCTACTATAAGAAAAAAATATTTTTTTAGTTTAAAACTTAAAAAAATAAAAAAATTTACAAATCTGTTGTATACTAGATTTTGCTGGACTTTATTTTATTTTTCTAATTTAAATAAAAAAATTTAATCTTATAATTTAAAATTTTTAAAATAAAAAATTTAGTTTTTTAAAATTTTAAATTTTTCTAAAAATATTTTTTATTTTTTATTCACCGGATAATTCTACACCCAAACAGTTGGCTTTTTTTGATACACTTGTTCGCAAATTAAGAATAAATTAGTTTAAAAAATAAAAATTTTCAATTTTTTTTGAAATTTTATGAATATTTTATTTTTTTACTATAAGGAAAAAATCTTTTTTTTAGTTTAAAACTTAAAAAAATAACAAATTTACAGATCTGTTGTATACTAGATATTGCTGGACTTTATTTTATTTTTCTAATTTAAATAAAAAAATTTAATCTTATAATTTAAAATTTTAAAAATTAAAAGTTTTGTTTTTTAAAATTTTAAATTTTTCTAAAATTATTTCATATTTTTTATTCACCGGATAATTCTACACCCAAACAGTTGACTTTTTTTGATACACTTGTTCGCAAATTAAGAATAAATTAGTTTAAAAAAGTTAAAAATTTTCAATTTTTTGTTTTTTGAAATTTTATAAATATTTTATTTTTCTACTATAAGAAAAAAATATTTTCTTTGTTTAAAACTTAAAAAAATAAGAAATTTACAGATCTATTGTATACAAGATATTGTTGGACTTTATTTTATTTTTCTAATTTAAATAAAAAATTTAATCTTATAATTTAAAATTTTTAAAATAAAAAATTTTGTTTTTTAAAATTTTAAATTTTTCTAAAAATATTTCTTGTTTTTTATTCACCGGATAATTCTACACCCAAAGAGTTGACTTTTTTTGATACACTTGTTCGCAAATTAAGAATAAATTAGTTTAAAAAAGTTAAAAATTTTCAATTTTTTGTTTCTTGAAATTTTATAAATATTTTATTTTTCTACTATAAGAAAAAAATATTTTCTTTGTTTAAAACTTAAAAAAATAAGAAATTTACAGATCTATTGTATACAAGATATTGTTGGACTTTATTTTATTTTTCTAATTTAAATAAAAAATTTAATCTTATAATTTAAAATTTTTAAAATAAAAAATTTTGTTTTTTAAAATTTTAAATTTTTCTAAAAATATTTCTTGTTTTTTATTCACCGGATAATTCTACACCCAAAGAGTTGACTTTTTTTGATACACTTGTTCGCAAATTAAGAATAAATTAGTTTAAAAAATATAAAAATTTTCTATTTTTTGTTTTTTTGAAATTTTATGAATATTTTATTTTCTACTATAAGAAAAAATATTTTTTTTTTAGTTTAAAACTTAAAAAAATAACAAACTTATAGATCTGTTGTATACTAGATATTGCTGGACTTTATTTTATTTTTCTAATTTAAATAAAAAAATTTAATCTTATAATTAAAAATTTTAAAAATAAAAAATTTTGTTTTTTAAAATTTTAAATTTTTCTAAAAATATTTTTTATTTTTTATTCACCGGATAATTCTACACCCAAACAGTTGACTTTTTTGATACACTTGTTCGCAAATTAAGAATAAACAAGTTTAATCACCTGTGCTATGCACGTGATAAAATTGAAATTATAATTTTAAATTATTTTGTTGAAATTAATTTAAATTATAATAATTTGATTAATAAAAATATACATGTTATGTATTATTTGTTTTTTCTTAATCTAGTGTTAAATATATTAACTCTAAAATAGTTATTAATTGGTTTTAGTAATCTATTTTCTTCAATAAACCAAACATATATACTCAATGTGACCATAAATAACTTAATAATATTTAGACCCACCAACAAAGTTTTATATGTTATTTTACTGTCAAGTAAGAACATATCAAAATTAGCTCAAAATAAATAAGAAATTATTAGAGAATTCTAATGCATAAAATTTTCTAATAAACAATAAATAATCTAAATCTACTAAAAAACAACTCAACACTTTTCTTTGATGCCTGCAAAACATATACGTGAAATAATATTATATCAATGTTAGTATACATTTTTACAATTATCGATCGTATTTACTATACATGACTCATTCTTAAAAGTTATTCTATACACGTGTGCAGTCAGAAGATAAATTACTGAATTTTATTTTACTTTTCTAAATTATTATAATTATGCATTATTCATTAAATGCTAATTGTAATATTGTAATATAATTATAATAAATATATTTTTCTAAAATAAATTTAGAAGAGAGAATAGTACTTTCATTTTGGAGGAAAAATGAATTCATGAGAAATTGACACTTCACTTTTATTAGTTGATAATGTATCAAATATTAATTTTATATAATTATAATAAAAATATTTCTCTAAATTAGTATAATCATGCATTATTTGTTAAATGTTAATTGTAATATAATTATAATAAATATATTTTTCTAAAATAAATTTAGAAAAGAAAATAGTGATTTTATTTTAGAAAAAAAATGAATTCACGAGGAATTAACACCTCACTTTTATTAGTTGGAGAAAAAATCCAGTTTTAGTATATTTTGTCATTATTATACATTTTTCTCTAATCATATATCCACTGTTTTCTTTTTTTGTTTTAGCATTTTAAACTTGGGTTAAACTTCTATTATATGATAGAATTAATATGAGTATATTTTATTATTAAATAAACAAAGTTAATATAAAATAAAATTATACATAAAAAAAAGCAAAGAAAATAAAATTAAAATAGCAAAAGTGATAAAAAGATTATTTTTATAATTTTGTTTTGTCATTTTTATGTATAGAAGATTAGAAAATATTAAATTTTTAACTAAATTAATTTATATTTGTTGTATTCAATTTAAATAAGTAATAAATTATCTTATTTTAATTTATTCCTTAAATTTATATATAATAAAAATTAAATCAAATAATTAATATACATAATTTTAAATTGTGTGATACTTAAATATCTATTCAAATCAATTAGTTGATATAATTAATTCATCATAATGAATTGACTTTAATGAGTTAAACAAAATAAAGCAGAAGCATGCTACGTTGATTCTATCATTAAAGGTAAAAATTCAATTTTTATATAATAGAATAGATAGAATAGATAATATAATAAACGGCGAGAAAGAGAAAGATAAAAATTTTAAATCCTAAGTTGTTTCATTTGGATATTGCAATGTGGATATCACATTATTTTACTTATTCTACCCTATGGACCCTTTTGTAACTTTATTTCAGTATTAATGGAATTTCACTACCTTTAAGTACTAAATTAAAATTCAAAATGAAACTGAAAAGAAAAAGTAAAGAGTATAAAATTATTGATTGAAAAATACTCTAAATAATAAAAAGCCAAATTAACTTTAATATTAAACTCATTAATACGATTTTAATTTTATATAATAGTTAGATAATAGATTAGTAAAAGCAAATGGAAGAATTACTTTAATTAGTATTTGATAAAATATTCAATTAGAATAATTAAATAAATAAAATTATGATATTATTAAAAATAATACATTTTATGGTAAAAAATTATATTTAAATAAAATATTTATAAAATATAAAATTTAGAGTAACATAGTTTCATGAACATTAATCAATTATGAAATAACATCAAATTATAATATAATTTATTTATGGAAAAATAATCAATAATTAATATTAATAAATATAAAAATCATCCAAACACTTTGATTAAAAGTATGAGTGGTTAATTATTATTCATTATTAATAATATTTTGTTCATAACAAAAAATGAAAATATAATTATTTAGATTTAGATTTTAAAAAAATAAACGTATAAGTAACAAATGATATATTTTATCATGTATATTATAAATTAATGAATTAAATTAACTGATATAATGAATTATAATTAATTAATTGGTATAAATTATAATAAATTATATGATATTTAAAAAGAAAATAAAATGAATAAAAAAATAAAAAGAAATAGAAGAATAGAAGACTATAATAAAATAAATTGAATGAAATTTTTTTTTCTTTTTACAAATTTTATATTACATCCGCTTCAATAATAATAAATAAAAATACATTAACTTAATATCTAAGAAAAATGATGAGATAAAATCATAACACAATTCTAAAATAAAAGCTTAAATTAAACCATAATATCATTGTACAACACAAATTAAAAGTAATTTCACACTACAATATACCACAAAAATAGGTAAATGACTTAAACTTAATTACGAATTTTTTATTTATTTATGCAAACATGATAACACCATGGTCTATAAATGCTTAATGGATAACATATCATATATTGCTCTGAATGATGAGCACGGGAGTTGAAGAGTGTGTGCTGATTTGTATCCATGATGGTTACCTTCTTGTGACGACACTTCATAGGAAGAAAAAGAATTGTTGTAAAAGCTACCCAATGAAAGAGTAATTGGTAAATGAATGATGTTTTCTTCTAACATATATGATTTTTTATTGTGGTAAAATAAAAATAAAATGAATGAAATTTTGTATTTTTATATTAGAAATAGAATTTGATATTTATCCTAATAAAATTAAATAACTAATTAGTTATATTTAAATAAATAAAATAAGTTAAACAACAATATTTTTAAGAATTAATCAAATTAATTAGTCAATACAAATAATTAGTATAATTAATTTTATTTGATTTATTGAATTCAAAAAATAAATTAAAAAATAATTGATTGAATTAATTAGTTAATATAATTAATTTATTATAATTGATTGGATTTAATGAATTAGAAAAAATAAATAGGAAAACATAGGAGACAATGATTTTTTAACTAAATTAATATGTATTTATTGTATTTAATCATTATAAGTAATAAATCATCTATGTTATTATGTACCTTATAAATTAATGAATTAAAATAATTGATATAATAAATTACAATTATTTGATTGATATAAATTATAATAAATTGTGTGATATTTAAATACACAATCAAATCAATTAGTTGATATAATTAATTTGCTATAATAAATTGTATTCAATGAATTATAAAAAATAAATTAAGAAACACGCTAAGAAGTATGTCACGCCCATCATGAAGTGCAGAAATGCAATTTTTATATAATAAAAATATACATTCTTATATATGTTATAGAAATATGATTTGATTCCATGAACTTGCTAATTTTTTTTTACTTGCCACCTATATTCAGCATGGAATTTTAATTTTTCTAAAATAAATTTAGAAGAGAGAATAGTACTTTCATTTTGGAGACAAAATAAATTCATAAAGAATTGACACCTCGCTTTCATTAGTTGATAATGCATTAAATATTAATTTTATATAATTATAATAAATATATTTTCCTAAATTAGTATAATCATACATTATTCATTAAATGTTAATTGTAATATAAATATAATAAAGATATTTTTGTAAAATAAATTTAGAAGAGAGAATAGTGCTTTCATTTTAGAAGAAAAATGAATTTATGAAAAATTGACACCTCACTTCAATTAGTTAGAGAAAAATACAATTTTAGTATATTAAGTAGAAGTATATTATTATTATTATTATTATTATTATTATTATATTATTATTATTATTATTATTATTATTATTATTATTATTATTATTATTATTATTATTGTTATTATTATTATTATCATTAAAAATATTTTTGATTGATAATTGATAAGTAGTTTAATAATATATTAAATATGAATTTTATATAATTATGCATTATTCATTAAATGCATTCATTTTGGAGGGAAAATGAATTCATGAGGAATTCACACCTCACTCATTTGTTAAAAAAAATCCAATTTTAATATATTAAGCAGATTATATAAATAGAAATACTTGCTAAGTATATATAAAAGAGGAGATATATAATTATATATAATAGATATAAATTGTTATAATTATAGAGACTTACTATAACTATATTAAATTTAATTATGAATGTAAATAAATAAAAGTGATAATAATTAATATTATTTTTTTTACATTTAATATTTACCGTAAATATAAAAAATATTGAGAAAAAAAGTAGATACTGACTTTATTTTATTTTATTTTACGTCATGGATTTCTTTACTAAAATTAATGGAGAAAAAAAATCTTTATGATTATATATCAATCTCAATCACAATAAATAAGATGAATCGGTTGAGCAACTAATAAATTTACCAAAAAATCCATCCTTTATTTTCATTAAATATTTATATTAATTCAATTAGATGAGTGTTTTAATAAAAGAAAAGATTATTATTATTATTATTATTATTATTATTATTATTATTATTATTGAATAATAACGATAATTATCGTTATTAATATTAAATTGGTTATTAATATATATATATATATATATATATATATATATATATATATATATATTGTTGCTTCTACAATCGTGCAATAATATTTTCTTTCATTTGTTAATTAATTAAACTTGGTTATTTATATTAAATATATTTAATGATTACTAAAAATTAATCATATAATTATCATTATTATTAATAATCAATTATTAATAATCAATTTATATTTCTCTAAAATATAATTTTCTATCTTATTATTATTATTATTATTATTATTATTATTATTATTATTATTATTATTATTATTATTATTATTATTATTATTATTGTTATTATATAGGTCACCATTAAAATAATAACTTGTCACTAATAAAATTTTAGGATAATGAATAAAAAATAGAATTATATTAATATAATTAAAATCAATATAATTAAAATAGTTAAAAATATTTTTGATTGATAATTAGGTTAATAATGCATTAATTATTGATTTTATATAATTATAATAGAGATATTTTTCTAAATTAATATAATTATGAATTATTCATTAAATGCTAAGTATAATATTGTTATATAATTATAATTAAGATAATTTTCTGAAATAAATTTAAAAGAGATTAGTATAATTATAATAAAGAGATTATATTAAATTAGTATAATTATGTATCATTCATTACATACTAATTATAATATAATTATATCAATTAAAGATAATTTTAAAAATAAATTTAAAAGAGAGAAATAGTGCAATCATTTTAGAAAAAAAATGGGTTCACGAGAAAGTGACACCTCACTTTTATTAGTTGGAGAAAAATACAATTTTAGTATATTAAATAGAAGTAGATTGGTATAAATTATGATAGATTACATAACATTTGAAAAAAAATAAAATGAATAAGAAGAAAATAAAAATAAATAGAATAGATAGAAGACTACAATAAAATAAATTAAATGTGAGAGTTTTTTTGGTACATTTCATATCACATTCGTTTTAATAATAATAATAATAAATAAAAATACGTCAACTTGATATCTAAGAAAAAAATGATGAGATAAAATCATAATACAGTTCTAAAGTAAAAGCTTAAATTAGAATATAATATCATTACATAACACATATTGAAAGTAATTTCACACTACAATATATCACAAACAGGTAAATGACTTAAATTTAAATACAAAACAGTTTTTATTTATACATACATGATAACACCATGGTCTATAACTACTTCATAGATAACATATCTTATAGAGCTCCGAATGATAAGCACGAAAGTTGGAGAGTGTGGTAGTTTGTATCTACGATAGTTGTCTTCTTGCAACGATGCCTCATAGGAAAAAAAAGAATTGTTGTAAAAGCTATCAAATGAAAGAGTAATTGGTAAACGAATGATATTTTCTTCTAGCATACATGGTCTTTTATAGTGGTAAAATAAAAATGGAAGGAATCAAATTTTATATTTTTATATTAGGAATAGAATTTGATATTTATCCTAATAAAATTATTATTATTATCAATATAAATGGGTTAACAACTTGCCACTAATAAAATCATTGGATAATGAATAAGAATTAGAAGGATATAAATATAATTAAAATGAATATAATTAAAATATTTAAAAATATTTTTGATTGATAATTAGTTTAATGATGCATTAAATATTGATTTTATATAATTATAATAAAGATATTTTCTTAAATTAGTATAATTATATATCATTCATTAAAATAATAAAAAATATTTCTAATTAATAATTGATAAGTAGTTTAATAATAAATTAAATATTAATTTTATATAATTAAAATAAAGATATTTTCCTAAACTAGTATAATTATGCATTATTCATTAAATGCATTCATTTTGGAGGGAAAATGGGTTCACGAGAAAGTGACACCTCACTTTCATTAGTCGGGAAAAACCTAGTTTCAATGAAGACAACTCGATGAGGTATTTCATGGATGTGATGCATTGTAAATGATTGGGGCAAAAGACAATCGAACTGGAACATTAGACGATAAGAAGAACTTAGAGTAACAACAAATAAAAAATTATTAAAAGAATAATATAATAGAATGAGTATATGAAAAATATTATAAAAAATTATAAATTGTACCTTAAAAGGATCAACTTCAATAAAAAACGAAAAATACATTCTTATTCTATGAAGTAGTAAAAAAGAAAAAACACTAAATATAAAATTATGAATTGACTCTCAAATTTAGATTCATGTACCACAGGAAAACACTATATATAGACTTTAGTAAAACAAAAATAAATATGTAAATTACCTATTATTAAGGTAATTTTTTAATAATGCATTAAATATTGATTTGATACAATTATAATGAATATATGTTCCTAAATTAGTATAATTATATATTAATTTCATCATATCACGGGTAACAAAGATTTTTTATTATTAGTATTATTACTGATATTATTATTATCATTAAAATGAATAAAAGTATTTTTAATTGATAATTGATAAGTAGTTTAATAGTGCATTAAATTTTGATTTGATACAATTATAATGAATATATGTTTCTAAATTAGTATAATTATATATTATTCATTAAATATTAATTACAATATAATTATATTAAAGATATTTTTTATAAAATAATTTAGAAAAATTATTTGATATACGTGAATCGAGTAACAAAGATTTATTATTATTATTATTATTATTATTATTATTATTATTATTGATATTATTATTATCATTAAAATTATTAAAAGTATTTTTAATTGATAATTGATAAATAGTTTAATAGTGCATTAAATATTGATTTGATATAATTATAATGAAGATATGTTGTTAAATTAGTATAATTATATATTATTCATTTAGTATTAATTATAATATAATTACAATAAAATAATTTAGAATAGAAAAAAATTTTATTCGTTTTGGAGGGAAAACGGAGGCATGAGAGATCGACACATCACCTTTAGTAGCTGAGGGAAAACCCAGTTTTAGTATATTAAGTAGATAAGTTTAAAAAATATAAAAATTTTCAATTTTTTTTTTGAAATTTTATGAATATTTTATTTTTCTACTATAAGAAAAAATATTTTGTTTAGTTTAAAACCTAAAAAAATAATAAATTTACAGATCTGTCGTAAACTAGATATTGCTGGACTTTATTTTATTTTTCTAATTTAAATAAAAAATTTAATCTTATAATTTAAAATTTTACAATTAAATAATTTTGGTTTTTAAAATTTTAAATTTTTCTAAAAATATTTCTTATTTTTTAATCACCGGATAATTCTACACCCAAACAATTGACTTTTTTTGATACACTTGTTCGCAAATTAAGAATAATTTAGTTTAAAAAAGTTAAAAATTTTCAATTTTTTGTTTTTTTGAAATTTTATGAATATTTTATTTTTCTACTATAAGAAAAAATATTTTTTTTAGTTTAAAACTTAAAAAAATAACAAACTTACAGATTTGTTGTATACTAGATATTGCTGGACTTTATTTTATTTTTCTAATTTAAATAAAAAAATTTAATCTTTTAATTAAAAATTTTAAAAATAAAAATTTTGTTTTTTAAAATTTTAAATTTTTCTAAAAATATTTTTTATTTTTTATTCACCGGATAATTATACACCCAAACAGTTGACTTTTTTTGATACACTTGTTCGCAAATTAAGAATAAATAAGTTTAAAAAATATAAAAATTTTCAATTTTTTGTTTTTTTGAAATTTTATGAATATTTTATTTTTCTACTATAAGAAAAAAATATTTTTTTTAGTTTAAAACTTAAAAAAATAAGAAATTTACAGGTCTGTTGTATACTAGATATTGCTGGACTTTATTTTATTTCTCTAATTTAAATAAAAAAATTTAATCTTATAACTTAAAATTTTAAAAATAAATAATTTTGTTTTTTAAAATGTTAAATTTTTCTAAAAATATTTCTTATTTTTTATTCACCGAATAATTTTACACCCAAACAGTTGACGTTTTTTGATACACTTGTTCGAAAATTAAGAATAAATTAGTTTAAAAAATTTAAAATTTTTCAATTTTTTTTATTTTTTTAAATTTTATGAATATTTTATTTTTCTACTATAAGAAAAAAATATTTTTTTAGGTTTAAAACTTAAAAAAATAAAAAAATATACAATCTATTGTATGCTAGATTTGCTAAACTTTATTTTATTTTTCTAATTTAAATAAAAAAATTTAATCTTATAATTTAAAATTTTAAAAATAAAAAATTTTGGTTTTTAAAATTTTAAATTTTTCTAAAAATATTTTTTATTTTTTATTCACCGGATAATTCTACACCCAAACAGTTGAATTATTTTGATACACTTGTTCGCAAATTAAGAATAAATTAGTTTAAAAAATTTAAAAATTTTCAATTTTTTTTGAAATTTTATGAATATTTTATTTTTCTACTATAAGAAAAAAATATTTTTTTAGTTTAAAACTTAAAAAAATAACAAATTTACAGATCTGTTGTATACTAGATATTGCTGGACTTTATTTTATTTTTCTAATTTAAATAAAAAAATTTAATCTTTAATTAAAAATTTTAAAGATAAAAAATTTTGTTTTTTAAAATTTTAAATTTTTCTAAAAATATTTTTTATTTTTTATTCACCGGATAATTCTACACCAAAACAGTTGACCTTTTTGATACACTTGTTCGCAAATTAAGAATAAAAAAGTTTAAAAAAATAAAAATTTTCAATTTTTTGTTTTTTTGAAATTTTATGAATATTTTATTTTTCTACTATAAGAAAAAAATATTTTTTTTAGTTTAAAACTTAAAAAAATAAAAAAATATACAAATCTATTGTATGCTAGATTTTGCTAAACTTTATTTTATTTTTCTAATTTAAATAAAAAATTTAATCTTATAATTTAAAATTTTAAAAATAAAAATTTTGTTTTTTAAAATTTTAAATTTTTCTAAAAATATTTTTTATTTTTTATTCACCGGATAATTCTACACCCAAACAGTTGAATTATTTTGATACACTTGTTCGCAAATTAAGAATAAATTAGTTTAAAAAATTTAAAAATTTTCAATTTTTTTTTTGAAATTTTATGAATATTTTATTTTTCTACTATAAGAAAAAAATATTTTTTTAGTTTAAAACTTAAAAAAATAACAAATTTACAAATCTGTTGTATACTAGATATTGCTGGACTTTATTTTATTTTTCTAATTTAAATAAAAAAATTTAATCTTTAATTAAAAATTTTAAAGATAAAAAATTTATTTTTTTAAAATTTTAAATTTTTCTAAAAATATTTTTTATTTTTTATTCACCGGATAATTCTACACCAAAACAGTTGACTTTTTTTGATACACTTGTTCGCAAATTAAGTATAAAAAGTTTAAAAAATATAAAATTTTCAATTTTTTGTTTTTTTGAAATTTTATGAATATTTTATTTTTCTACTATAAAAAAAATATTTTTTTAGTTTAAAACTTAAAAAATAAGAAATTTACAGGTCTGTTGTATACTAGATATTGCTGGACTTTATTTTATTTTTCTAATTTAAATAAAAAAATTTAATCTTATAACTTAAAATTTTAAAATAAATAATTTTGTTTTTTAAAATGTTAAATTTTTCTAAAAATATTTCTTATTTTTTTTCACCGGATAATTTTACACCCAAACAGTTGACTTTTTTTGATACACTTGTTCGAAAATTAAGAATAAATTAGTTTAAAAAATTTAAAATTTTCATTTTTTTTTTTTTTGAAATTTTATGAATATTTTATTTTTCTACTATAAGAAAAACATATTTTTTTTAGTTTAAAACTTAAAAAAATAAAAAAAATTACAATCTATTGTATACTAGATTTTGCTAAACTTTATTTTATTTTTCTAATTTAAACAAAAAAATTTAATCTTACAATTTAAAATTTTAAAAATAAAAAATTTTGTTTTTTAAAATTTTAAATTTTTCTAAAAATATTTTTTATTTTTTATTCACCGGATAATCCTACACCCAAACAGTTGAATTTTTTTGATACACTTGTTCGCAAATTAAGAATAAATTAGTTTAAAAAATTTAAAAATTTTCAATTTTTTTTTTAAATTTTATGAATATTTTATTTTTTTACTATAAGAAAAAAATATTTTTTTTAGTTTAAAACTTAAAAAAATAACAAATTTACAGATCTGTTGTATACTAGATATTGCTGGACTTTATTTTATTTTTCTAATTTAAATAAAAAAATTTAATCTTATAATTTAAAATTTTAAAAATTAAAAATTTAGTTTTTTAAAATTTTAAATTTTTCTAAAACTATTTCTTATTTTTTATTCACCGGATAATTCTACACCCAAACAGTTGAGTTTTTTTGATACACTTGTTCGCAAATTAAGAATAAATTAGTTTAAAAAAGTTAAAATTTTTCAATTTTTTGTTTTTTTGAAATTTTATGAATATTTTATTTTTCTACTATAAGAAAAAAATATTTTCTTTGTTTAAAACTTAAATAAATACGAAATTTACAAATCTTTTGTTTACAAGATATTGCAGGACTTTATTTTATTTATCTAATTTAAATAAAAAATTTAATCTTATAATTTAAAATTTTTAAAATAATTTTTTTTTTAAATTTTGAATTTTTCTTAAAATATTTCTTGTTTTTTATTCACCGGATAATTCTACACCCAAAGAGTTGACTTTTTTTGATACACTTGTTCGCAAATGAAGAATAAACTAGTTTAAAAAATATAAAAATTTTCAATTTTTTGTTTTTTGAAATTTTATGAATATTTTATTTTTCTACTATAAGAAAAAATATTTTTTTAGTTTAAAACTTAAAAAAATAACAAATTTACAGATTTATTGTATACTAGATATTGCTAGACTTTATTTTAATTTTCTAATTTAAATAAAAAAATTTAATCTTATAATTTAAAATTTTAAAAATAAAAAATTAATTTTTTAAAATTTTAAATTTTTCTAAAAATATTTCTTATTTTTTATTCACCGGATAATCCTACACCCAAACAGTTGAATTTTTTTGATACACTTGTTCGCAAATTAAGAATAAATTAGTTTAAAAAATATAAAATTTTCAATTTTTTGTTTTTTTGAAATTTTATGAATATTTTATTTTTCTACTATAATAAAAAATATTTTTTTTGTTTAAAACTTAAAAAAATAACAAACTTACAGATTTGTTGTATACTAGATATTGCTGGACTTTATTTTATTTTTCTAATTTAAATAAAAAAATTTAATCTTTAATTAAAATTTTAAAAATAAAAAATTTTGTTTTTTAAAATTTTAAATTTTTCTAAAAATATTTTTTATTTTTTATTCACCGGATAATTCTACACCTAAACAGTTGACTTTTTTTGATACACTTGTTCGCAAATTAAGAATAAATAAGTTTAAAAAATATAAAATTTTCAATTTTTTGTTTTTTTGAAATTTTATGAATATTTTATTTTTCTACTATAAAAAAAATATTTTTTTTGTTTAAAACTTAAAAAAATAACAAATTACAGATTGTTGTATACTAGATATTGCTGGACTTTATTTTATTTTCTAATTTAAAAAAAAAATTTAATCTTTAATTAAAATTTTAAAAATAAAAATTTTGTTTTTTAAAATTTTAAATTTTTCTAAAAATATTTTTTATTTTTTATTCACCGGATAATTCTACACCCAAACAGTTGACTTTTTTTGATACACTTGTTCGCAAATTAAGAATAAATAGTTTAAAAAATATAAAAATTTTCAATTTTTTGTTTTTTTGAAATTTTATGAATATTTTATTTTTCTACTATAAGAAAAAATATTTTTTTTAGTTTAAAACTTAAAAAAATAAGAAATTTACAGATCTGTTGTATACTAGATATTGCTGGACTTTATTTTATTTTTCTAATTTAAATAAAAAAATTTAATCTTATAATTTAAAATTTTAAAAATTAAAAATTTGTTTTTTAAAATTTTAAATTTTTCTAAAATATTTCTTATTTTTTATTCACCGGATAATTCTACACCCAAACAGTTGATTTTTTTGATACACTTGTTCGCAAATTAAGAATAAATTAGTTTAAAAAATTAAAATTTTTCAATTTTTTGTTTTTTTGAAATTTTATGAATATTTTATTTTTCTACTATAAGAAAAAAATATTTTTTTGTTTAAAACTTAAAAAATATGAAATTTACAAATCTGTTGTATACAGATATTGCTGGACTTTATTTTATTTTTCTAATTTAAATAAAAAATTTAATCTTATAATTTAAAATTTTAAAAATAAAAAATTTTGTTTTTTAAAATTTTAAATTTTTCTAAAAATATTTTTTATTTTTTATTCACCGGATAATTCTACACCCAAACAGTTGACTTTTTTTGATACACTTGTTCGCAAATTAAGAATAAATAGTTTAAAAAATATAAAAATTTTCAATTTTTTGTTTTTTTGAAATTTTATGAATATTTTATTTTTCTACTATAAGAAAAAATATTTTTTTTAGTTTAAAACTTAAAAAAATAAGAAATTTACAGTCTGTTGTATACTAGATATTGCTGGACTTTATTTTATTTTTCTAATTTAAATAAAAAAATTTAATCTTATAATTTAAAATTTTAAAAATAAAAATTTGTTTTTTAAAATTTTAAATTTTTCTAAAATATTTTTTATTTTTTATTACCGGATAATTCTACACCCAAACAGTTGACTTTTTTGATACACTTGTTCGCAAATTAAGAATAAATTAGTTTAAAAAATTAAAATTTTCAATTTTTTGTTTTTTTGAAATTTTATGAATATTTTATTTTTCTACTATAAGAAAAAAATATTTTTTTGTTTAAAACTTAAAAAATAACGAAATTTACAGATCTGTTGTATACTAGATATTGCTGGACTTTATTTTATTTATCTAATTTAAATAAAAAATTTAATCTTATAATTTAAAATTTTAAAAATAATTTTTTTTTTAAAATTTTAAATTTTTCTAAAAATATTTTTTTTTTTATTCACCGGATAATTCTACACCCAAACAGTTGACTTTTTTTGATACACTTGTTCGCAAATTAAGAATAAATTAGTTTAAAAAATATAAAAATTTTCAATTTTTTGTTTTTTGAAATTTTATGAATATTTTATTTTTCTACTATAAGAAAAAATATTTTTTTAGTTTAAAACTTAAAAAAATAAAAATTTACAGATCTGTTGTATACTAGATATTGCTGGACTTTATTTTATTTTTCTAATTTAAATAAAAAAATTTAATCTTATAATTTAAAATTTTAAAAATAAAAAATTTGTTTTTTAAAATTTTAAATTTTTCTAAAAATATTTCTTATTTTTTATTCACCGGATAATTCTACACCCAAACAGTTGACTTTTTTTGATACACTTGTTCGCAAATTAAGAATAAATTAGTTTAAAAAAGTTAAAAATTTTCAATTTTTTGTTTTTTTGAAATTTTATGAATATTTTATTTTTCTACTATAAGAAAAAATATTTTTTTAGTTTAAAACTTAAAAAAATAAAAATTTACAGATCTGTTGTATACTAGATATTGCTGGACTTTATTTTATTTTTCTAATTTAAATAAAAAAATTTAATCTTATAATTAAAATTTTAAAAATAAAAATTTGTTTTTTAAAATTTTAAATTTTTCTAAAAATATTTTTTATTTTTTATTCACCGGATAATTCTACACCCAAACAGTTGACTTTTTTTGATACACTTGTTCGCAAATTAAGAATAAATTAGTTTAAAAAATTAAAAATTTTCAATTTTTTGTTTTTTTGAAATTTTATGAATATTTTATTTTTCTACTATAAGAAAAAATATTTTTTTTAGTTTAAAACTTAAAAAAATAAGAAATTTACAGTCTGTTGTATACTAGATATTGCTGGACTTTATTTTATTTTTCTAATTTAAATAAAAAATTTAATCTTATAATTAAAATTTTAAAAATAAAAATTTTGTTTTTTAAAATTTAAATTTTTCTAAAAATATTTCTTATTTTTTATTCACCGGATAATTCTACACCCAAACAGTTGACTTTTTTTGATACACTTGTTCGAAATTAAGAATAAATTAGTTTAAAAAATTTAAAATTTTCAATTTTTTTTTTTTTGAAATTTTATGAATATTTTATTTTTCTACTATAAGAAAAAAATATTTTTTTAGTTTAAAACTTAAAAAAATAAAAATTTACAAATCTATTGTATACTAGATTTGCTGACTTTATTTTATTTTTCTAATTTAAATAAAAAAATTTAATCTTATAATTTAAAATTTTAAAAATAAAAATTTTGTTTTTTAAAATTTTAAATTTTTCTAAAAATATTTTTTATTTTTTATTCACCGGATAATTCTACACCCAAACAGTTGACTTTTTTTGATACACTTGTTCGCAAATTAAGAATAAATTAGTTTAAAAAATTTAAAAATTTTCAATTTTTTTTTTTTGAAATTTTATGAATATTTTATTTTTCTACTATAAGAAAAAAATATTTTTTTAGTTTAAAACTTAAAAAAATAACAAATTTACAGATCTGTTGTATACTAGATATTGCTGGACTTTATTTTATTTTTCTAATTTAAATAAAAAATTTAATCTTATAATTAAAATTTTAAAAATAAAAAATTTTGTTTTTTAAAATTTTAAATTTTTCTAAAAATATTTTTTATTTTTTATTCACCGGATAATTCTACACCCAAACAGTTGACTTTTTTTGATACACTTGTTCGCAAATTAAGAATAAATAGTTTAAAAAATTTAAAATTTTCAATTTTTTGTTTTTTTGAAATTTTATGAATATTTTATTTTTCTACTATAAGAAAAAAATATTTTTTTAGTTTAAAACTTAAAAAAATAAGAAATTTACAGGTCTGTTGTATACTAGATATTGCTGGACTTTATTTTATTTTTCTAATTTAAATAAAAAAATTTAATCTTATAATTAAAATTTTAAAAATAAAAATTTTGTTTTTTAAAATTTTAAATTTTTCTAAAAATATTTCTTATTTTTTATTCACCGGATAATTCTACACCCAAACAGTTGACTTTTTTTGATACACTTGTTCGAAATTAAGAATAAATTAGTTTAAAAAATTTAAAATTTTCAATTTTTTTTTTTTTGAAATTTTATGAATATTTTATTTTTCTACTATAAGAAAAAATATTTTTTTAGTTTAAAACTTAAAAAAATAAAAATTTACAGATCTATTGTATACTAGATATTGCTGGACTTTATTTTATTTTTCTAATTTAAATAAAAAAATTTAATCTTATAATTTAAAATTTTAAAAATAAAAATTTTGTTTTTTAAAATTTTAAATTTTTCTAAAAATATTTTTTATTTTTTATTCACCGGATAATTCTACACCCAAACAGTTGACTTTTTTTGATACACTTGTTCGCAAATTAAGAATAAATTAGTTTAAAAAATTTAAAATTTTCAATTTTTTTTTTTTGAAATTTTATGAATATTTTATTTTTCTACTATAAGAAAAAATATTTTTTTAGTTTAAAACTTAAAAAAATAACAAATTTACAGATCTGTTGTATACTAGATATTGCTGGACTTTATTTTATTTTTCTAATTTAAATAAAAAAATTTAATCTTATAATTAAAATTTTAAAAATAAAAAATTTGTTTTTTAAAATTTTAAATTTTTCTAAAAATATTTTTTATTTTTTATTCACCGGATAATTCTACACCCAAACAGTTGACTTTTTTTGATACACTTGTTCGCAAATTAAGAATAAATTAGTTTAAAAAATTTAAAATTTTCAATTTTTTTTTTTGAAATTTTATGAATATTTTATTTTTCTACTATAAGAAAAAAATATTTTTTTAGTTTAAAACTTAAAAAAATAAAAATTTACAGATCTGTTGTATACTAGATATTGCTGGACTTTATTTTATTTTTCTAATTTAAATAAAAAAATTTAATCTTTAATTTAAAATTTTAAAAATAAAAAATTTTGTTTTTTAAAATTTTAAATTTTTCTAAAAATATTTTTTATTTTTTATTCACCGGATAATTCTACACCCAAACAGTTGACTTTTTTTGATACACTTGTTCGCAAATTAAGAATAAAAAGTTTAAAAAATTAAAATTTTCAATTTTTGTTTTTTTGAAATTTTATGAATATTTTATTTTTCTACTATAAGAAAAAAATATTTTTTTAGTTTAAAACTTAAAAAAATAAGAAATTTACAGTCTGTTGTATACTAGATATTGCTGGACTTTATTTTATTTTTCTAATTTAAATAAAAAATTTAATCTTATAATTTAAAATTTTAAAAATAAATAATTTTGTTTTTTAAAATTTTAAATTTTTCTAAAAATATTTTTTATTTTTTATTCACCGGATAATTCTACACCCAAACAGTTGACTTTTTTTGATACACTTGTTCGCAAATTAAGAATAAATTAGTTTAAAAAATTAAAATTTTCAATTTTTTTTTTTTTGAAATTTTATGAATATTTTATTTTTCTACTATAAGAAAAAATATTTTTTTAGTTTAAAACTTAAAAAATAAAAATTTACAATCTTTGTATACTAGATATTGCTGACTTTATTTTATTTTTCTAATTTAAATAAAAAATTTAATCTTATAATTTAAAATTTTAAAAATAAAAAATTTTGTTTTTTAAAATTTTAAATTTTTCTAAAAATATTTTTTATTTTTTATTCACCGGATAATTCTACACCCAAACAGTTGACTTTTTTGATACACTTGTTCGCAAATTAAGAATAAATTAGTTTAAAAAATTTAAAATTTTCAATTTTTTTTTTTTGAAATTTTATGAATATTTTATTTTTCTACTATAAGAAAAAATATTTTTTTAGTTTAAAACTTAAAAAAATAAGAAATTTACAGATCTGTTGTATACTAGATATTGCTGGACTTTATTTTATTTTTCTAATTTAAATAAAAAAATTTAATCTTATAATTAAAATTTTAAAAATAAAAAATTTTGTTTTTTAAAATTTTAAATTTTTCTAAAAATATTTTTTATTTTTTATTCACCGGATAATTCTACACCCAAACAGTTGACTTTTTTTGATACACTTGTTCGCAAATTAAGAATAAATAGTTTAAAAAATTAAAATTTTCAATTTTTTTTTTTTTGAAATTTTATGAATATTTTATTTTTCTACTATAAGAAAAAAATATTTTTTTAGTTTAAAACTTAAAAAAATAAGAAATTTACAGATCTGTTGTATACTAGATATTGCTGGACTTTATTTTATTTTTCTAATTTAAATAAAAAATTTAATCTTATAATTTAAAATTTTAAAAATAAAAAATTTTGTTTTTTAAAATTTTAAATTTTTCTAAAAATATTTCTTATTTTTTATTCACCGGATAATTCTACACCCAAACAGTTGACTTTTTTTGATACACTTGTTCGCAAATTAAGAATAAATTAGTTTAAAAAATTTAAAATTTTCAATTTTTTTTTTTTTGAAATTTTATGAATATTTTATTTTTCTACTATAAGAAAAAAATATTTTTTTAGTTTAAAACTTAAAAAAATAAAAATTTACAGATCTGTTGTATACTAGATATTGCTGGACTTTATTTTATTTTTCTAATTTAAATAAAAAAATTTAATCTTATAATTTAAAATTTTAAAAATAAAAAATTTTGTTTTTTAAAATTTTAAATTTTTCTAAAAATATTTTTTATTTTTTATTCACCGGATAATTCTACACCCAAACAGTTGACTTTTTTTGATACACTTGTTCGCAAATTAAGAATAAATTAGTTTAAAAAATTTAAAATTTTCAATTTTTTTTTTTTGAAATTTTATGAATATTTTATTTTTCTACTATAAGAAAAAAATATTTTTTTTAGTTTAAAACTTAAAAAAATAAAAATTTACAGATCTGTTGTATACTAGATATTGCTGGACTTTATTTTATTTTTCTAATTTAAATAAAAAAATTTAATCTTATAATTAAAATTTTAAAAATAAAAATTTTGTTTTTAAAATTTTAAATTTTTCTAAAAATATTTTTATTTTTTATTCACCGGATAATTCTACACCCAAACAGTTGACTTTTTTTGATACACTTGTTCGCAAATTAAGAATAAATTAGTTTAAAAAATTTAAAATTTTCAATTTTTTTTTTTTTGAAATTTTATGAATATTTTATTTTTCTACTATAAGAAAAAATATTTTTTTAGTTTAAAACTTAAAAAAATAAAAATTTACAGATCTGTTGTATACTAGATATTGCTGGACTTTATTTTATTTTTCTAATTTAAATAAAAAATTTAATCTTATAATTTAAAATTTTAAAAATAAAAAATTTTGTTTTTAAAATTTTAAATTTTTCTAAAAATATTTTTTATTTTTTATTCACCGGATAATTCTACACCCAAACAGTTGACTTTTTTTGATACACTTGTTCGCAAATTAAGAATAAATTAGTTTAAAAAATTTAAAATTTTCAATTTTTTTTTTTTGAAATTTTATGAATATTTTATTTTTCTACTATAAGAAAAAAATATTTTTTTAGTTTAAAACTTAAAAAATAAGAAATTTACAGATCTGTTGTATACTAGATATTGCTGGACTTTATTTTATTTTTCTAATTTAAATAAAAAATTTAATCTTATAATTTAAAATTTTAAAAATAAAAAATTTTGTTTTTTAAAATTTTAAATTTTTCTAAAAATATTTTTTATTTTTTATTCACCGGATAATTCTACACCCAAACAGTTGACTTTTTTTGATACACTTGTTCGCAAATTAAGAATAAATTAGTTTAAAAAATTTAAAATTTTCAATTTTTTGTTTTTTTGAAATTTTATGAATATTTTATTTTTCTACTATAAGAAAAAAATATTTTTTTAGTTTAAAACTTAAAAAAATAAGAAATTTACAGATCTGTTGTATACTAGATATTGCTGGACTTTATTTTATTTTTCTAATTTAAATAAAAAAATTTAATCTTATAATTTAAAATTTTAAAAATAAAAAATTTTGTTTTTAAAATTTTAAATTTTTCTAAAAATATTTTTTATTTTTTATTCACCGGATAATTCTACACCCAAACAGTTGACTTTTTTTGATACACTTGTTCGCAAATTAAGAATAAATTAGTTTAAAAAATTTAAAATTTTCAATTTTTTTTTTTTTGAAATTTTATGAATATTTTATTTTTCTACTATAAGAAAAAAATATTTTTTTAGTTTAAAACTTAAAAAAATAAGAAATTTACAGATCTGTTGTATACTAGATATTGCTGGACTTTATTTTATTTTTCTAATTTAAATAAAAAATTTAATCTTATAATTTAAAATTTTAAAAATAAAAATTTGTTTTTTAAAATTTTAAATTTTTCTAAAAATATTTTTATTTTTTATTCACCGGATAATTCTACACCCAAACAGTTGACTTTTTTTGATACACTTGTTCGCAAATTAAGAATAAATTAGTTTAAAAAATTTAAAATTTTCAATTTTTTTTTTTTTGAAATTTTATGAATATTTTATTTTTCTACTATAAGAAAAAAATATTTTTTTAGTTTAAAACTTAAAAAAATAAGAAATTTACAGATCTGTTGTATACTAGATATTGCTGGACTTTATTTTATTTTTCTAATTTAAATAAAAAATTTAATCTTATAATTTAAAATTTTAAAAATAAAAAATTTTGTTTTTTAAAATTTTAAATTTTTCTAAAAATATTTTTTATTTTTTATTCACCGGATAATTCTACACCCAAACAGTTGACTTTTTTTGATACACTTGTTCGCAAATTAAGAATAAATTAGTTTAAAAAATTTAAAATTTTCAATTTTTTTTTTTTGAAATTTTATGAATATTTTATTTTTCTACTATAAGAAAAAAATATTTTTTTTAGTTTAAAACTTAAAAAAATAAGAAATTTACAGATCTGTTGTATACTAGATATTGCTGGACTTTATTTTATTTTTCTAATTTAAATAAAAAAATTTAATCTTATAATTTAAAATTTTAAAAATAAAAAATTTTGTTTTTTAAAATTTTAAATTTTTCTAAAAATATTTTTTATTTTTTATTCACCGGATAATTCTACACCCAAACAGTTGACTTTTTTTGATACACTTGTTCGCAAATTAAGAATAAATTAGTTTAAAAAATTTAAAATTTTCAATTTTTTTTTTTTGAAATTTTATGAATATTTTATTTTTCTACTATAAGAAAAAAATATTTTTTTAGTTTAAAACTTAAAAAAATAAGAAATTTACAGATCTGTTGTATACTAGATATTGCTGGACTTTATTTTATTTTTCTAATTTAAATAAAAAATTTAATCTTATAATTTAAAATTTTAAAAATAAAAAATTTTGTTTTTAAAATTTTAAATTTTTCTAAAAATATTTTTTATTTTTTATTCACCGGATAATTCTACACCCAAACAGTTGACTTTTTTTGATACACTTGTTCGCAAATTAAGAATAAATTAGTTTAAAAAATTTAAAATTTTCAATTTTTTTTTTTTTGAAATTTTATGAATATTTTATTTTTCTACTATAAGAAAAAAATATTTTTTTAGTTTAAAACTTAAAAAATAAGAAATTTACAGATCTGTTGTATACTAGATATTGCTGGACTTTATTTTATTTTTCTAATTTAAATAAAAAATTTAATCTTATAATTTAAAATTTTAAAAATAAAAATTTTGTTTTTTAAAATTTTAAATTTTTCTAAAAATATTTTTTATTTTTTATTCACCGGATAATTCTACACCCAAACAGTTGACTTTTTTTGATACACTTGTTCGCAAATTAAGAATAAATTAGTTTAAAAAATTTAAAATTTTCAATTTTTTTTTTTTGAAATTTTATGAATATTTTATTTTTCTACTATAAGAAAAAATATTTTTTTAGTTTAAAACTTAAAAAAATAAAAATTTACAGATCTGTTGTATACTAGATATTGCTGGACTTTATTTTATTTTTCTAATTTAAATAAAAAATTTAATCTTATAATTTAAAATTTTAAAAATAAAAAATTTTGTTTTTTAAAATTTTAAATTTTTCTAAAAATATTTTTATTTTTTATTCACCGGATAATTCTACACCCAAACAGTTGACTTTTTTTGATACACTTGTTCGCAAATTAAGAATAAATTAGTTTAAAAAATTTAAAATTTTCAATTTTTTTTTTTTTGAAATTTTATGAATATTTTATTTTTCTACTATAAGAAAAAAATATTTTTTTAGTTTAAAACTTAAAAAATAAGAAATTTACAGATCTGTTGTATACTAGATATTGCTGGACTTTATTTTATTTTTCTAATTTAAATAAAAAAATTTAATCTTATAATTTAAAATTTTAAAAATAAAAAATTTTGTTTTTTAAAATTTTAAATTTTTCTAAAAATATTTTTTATTTTTTATTCACCGGATAATTCTACACCCAAACAGTTGACTTTTTTTGATACACTTGTTCGCAAATTAAGAATAAATTAGTTTAAAAAATTTAAAATTTTCAATTTTTTTTTTTTTGAAATTTTATGAATATTTTATTTTTCTACTATAAGAAAAAAATATTTTTTTAGTTTAAAACTTAAAAAAATAAAAATTTACAGATCTGTTGTATACTAGATATTGCTGGACTTTATTTTATTTTTCTAATTTAAATAAAAAATTTAATCTTATAATTTAAAATTTTAAAATAAAAATTTTGTTTTTTAAAATTTTAAATTTTTCTAAAATATTTTTTATTTTTTATTCACCGGATAATTCTACACCCAAACAGTTGACTTTTTTTGATACACTTGTTCGCAAATTAAGAATAAATTAGTTTAAAAAATTTAAAATTTTCAATTTTTTGTTTTTTGAAATTTTATGAATATTTTATTTTTCTACTATAAGAAAAAAATATTTTTTTAGTTTAAAACTTAAAAAAATAAGAAATTTACAGATCTGTTGTATACTAGATATTGCTGGACTTTATTTTATTTTTCTAATTTAAATAAAAAATTTAATCTTATAATTTAAAATTTTAAAAATAAAAATTTTGTTTTTTAAAATTTTAAATTTTTCTAAAAATATTTTTTATTTTTTATTCACCGGATAATTCTACACCCAAACAGTTGACTTTTTTTGATACACTTGTTCGCAAATTAAGAATAAATTAGTTTAAAAAATTTAAAATTTTCAATTTTTTTTTTTTTGAAATTTTATGAATATTTTATTTTTCTACTATAAGAAAAAATATTTTTTTAGTTTAAAACTTAAAAAAATAAGAAATTTACAGATCTGTTGTATACTAGATATTGCTGGACTTTATTTTATTTTTCTAATTTAAATAAAAAATTTAATCTTATAATTTAAAATTTTAAAAATAAAAATTTTGTTTTTTAAAATTTTAAATTTTTCTAAAAATATTTTTTATTTTTTATTCACCGGATAATTCTACACCCAAACAGTTGACTTTTTTTGATACACTTGTTCGCAAATTAAGAATAAATTAGTTTAAAAAATTTAAAATTTTCAATTTTTTTTTTTTTGAAATTTTATGAATATTTTATTTTTCTACTATAAGAAAAAAATATTTTTTTAGTTTAAAACTTAAAAAATAAGAAATTTACAGATCTGTTGTATACTAGATATTGCTGGACTTTATTTTATTTTTCTAATTTAAATAAAAAAATTTAATCTTATAATTTAAAATTTTAAAAATAAAAAATTTTGTTTTTAAAATTTTAAATTTTTCTAAAAATATTTTTTATTTTTTATTCACCGGATAATTCTACACCCAAACAGTTGACTTTTTTTGATACACTTGTTCGCAAATTAAGAATAAATTAGTTTAAAAAATTTAAAATTTTCAATTTTTTTTTTTTGAAATTTTATGAATATTTTATTTTTCTACTATAAGAAAAAAATATTTTTTTAGTTTAAAACTTAAAAAAATAAGAAATTTACAGATCTGTTGTATACTAGATATTGCTGGACTTTATTTTATTTTTCTAATTTAAATAAAAAAATTTAATCTTATAATTTAAAATTTTAAAATAAAAAATTTTGTTTTTTAAAATTTTAAATTTTTCTAAAAATATTTTTTATTTTTTATTCACCGGATAATTCTACACCCAAACAGTTGACTTTTTTTGATACACTTGTTCGCAAATTAAGAATAAATTAGTTTAAAAAATTTAAAATTTTCAATTTTTTTTTTTTTGAAATTTTATGAATATTTTATTTTTCTACTATAAGAAAAAAATATTTTTTTAGTTTAAAACTTAAAAAAATAAGAAATTTACAGATCTGTTGTATACTAGATATTGCTGGACTTTATTTTATTTTTCTAATTTAAATAAAAAATTTAATCTTATAATTTAAAATTTTAAAAATAAAAAATTTGTTTTTTAAAATTTTAAATTTTTCTAAAAATATTTTTTATTTTTTATTCACCGGATAATTCTACACCCAAACAGTTGACTTTTTTTGATACACTTGTTCGCAAATTAAGAATAAATTAGTTTAAAAAATTAAAATTTTCAATTTTTTTTTTTTTGAAATTTTATGAATATTTTATTTTTCTACTATAAGAAAAAATATTTTTTTAGTTTAAAACTTAAAAAAATAAGAAATTTACAGATCTGTTGTATACTAGATATTGCTGGACTTTATTTTATTTTTCTAATTTAAATAAAAAAATTTAATCTTATAATTTAAAATTTTAAAAATAAAAAATTTTGTTTTTAAAATTTTAAATTTTTCTAAAAATATTTTTTATTTTTTATTCACCGGATAATTCTACACCCAAACAGTTGACTTTTTTTGATACACTTGTTCGCAAATTAAGAATAAATTAGTTTAAAAAATTTAAAATTTTCAATTTTTTTTTTTTTGAAATTTTATGAATATTTTATTTTTCTACTATAAGAAAAAATATTTTTTTAGTTTAAAACTTAAAAAAATAAGAAATTTACAGATCTGTTGTATACTAGATATTGCTGGACTTTATTTTATTTTTCTAATTTAAATAAAAAATTTAATCTTATAATTTAAAATTTTAAAAATAAAAAATTTGTTTTTTAAAATTTTAAATTTTTCTAAAAATATTTTTTATTTTTTATTCACCGGATAATTCTACACCCAAACAGTTGACTTTTTTTGATACACTTGTTCGCAAATTAAGAATAAATTAGTTTAAAAAATTTAAAAATTTTCAATTTTTTTTTTTTGAAATTTTATGAATATTTTATTTTTCTACTATAAGAAAAAAATATTTTTTTAGTTTAAAACTTAAAAAAATAAGAAATTTACAGATCTGTTGTATACTAGATATTGCTGGACTTTATTTTATTTTTCTAATTTAAATAAAAAATTTAATCTTATAATTTAAAATTTTAAAAATAAAAAATTTGTTTTTTAAAATTTTAAATTTTTCTAAAAATATTTTTTATTTTTTATTCACCGGATAATTCTACACCCAAACAGTTGACTTTTTTTGATACACTTGTTCGCAAATTAAGAATAAATTAGTTTAAAAAATTTAAAATTTTCAATTTTTTGTTTTTTGAAATTTTATGAATATTTTATTTTTCTACTATAAGAAAAAAATATTTTTTTAGTTTAAAACTTAAAAAAATAAGAAATTTACAGATCTGTTGTATACTAGATATTGCTGGACTTTATTTTATTTTTCTAATTTAAATAAAAAATTTAATCTTATAATTTAAAATTTTAAAAATAAAAATTTTGTTTTTAAAATTTTAAATTTTTCTAAAAATATTTTTTATTTTTTATTCACCGGATAATTCTACACCCAAACAGTTGACTTTTTTTGATACACTTGTTCGCAAATTAAGAATAAATTAGTTTAAAAAATTTAAAATTTTCAATTTTTTTTTTTTGAAATTTTATGAATATTTTATTTTTCTACTATAAGAAAAAAATATTTTTTTAGTTTAAAACTTAAAAAAATAAGAAATTTACAGATCTGTTGTATACTAGATATTGCTGGACTTTATTTTATTTTTCTAATTTAAATAAAAAATTTAATCTTATAATTTAAAATTTTAAAAATAAAAAATTTTGTTTTTAAAATTTTAAATTTTTCTAAAAATATTTTTTATTTTTTATTCACCGGATAATTCTACACCCAAACAGTTGACTTTTTTTGATACACTTGTTCGCAAATTAAGAATAAATTAGTTTAAAAAATTTAAAATTTTCAATTTTTTTTTTTTTGAAATTTTATGAATATTTTATTTTTCTACTATAAGAAAAAAATATTTTTTTAGTTTAAAACTTAAAAAAATAAGAAATTTACAGATCTGTTGTATACTAGATATTGCTGGACTTTATTTTATTTTTCTAATTTAAATAAAAAATTTAATCTTATAATTTAAAATTTTAAAAATAAAAAATTTTGTTTTTTAAAATTTTAAATTTTTCTAAAAATATTTTTTATTTTTTATTCACCGGATAATTCTACACCCAAACAGTTGACTTTTTTTGATACACTTGTTCGCAAATTAAGAATAAATTAGTTTAAAAAATTTAAAATTTTCAATTTTTTTTTTTTGAAATTTTATGAATATTTTATTTTTCTACTATAAGAAAAAAATATTTTTTTAGTTTAAAACTTAAAAAAATAAGAAATTTACAGATCTGTTGTATACTAGATATTGCTGGACTTTATTTTATTTTTCTAATTTAAATAAAAAAATTTAATCTTATAATTTAAAATTTTAAAAATAAAAATTTTGTTTTTTAAAATTTTAAATTTTTCTAAAAATATTTTTTATTTTTTATTCACCGGATAATTCTACACCCAAACAGTTGACTTTTTTTGATACACTTGTTCGCAAATTAAGAATAAATTAGTTTAAAAAATTTAAAATTTTCAATTTTTTGTTTTTTGAAATTTTATGAATATTTTATTTTTCTACTATAAGAAAAAAATATTTTTTTAGTTTAAAACTTAAAAAAATAAGAAATTTACAGATCTGTTGTATACTAGATATTGCTGGACTTTATTTTATTTTTCTAATTTAAATAAAAAATTTAATCTTATAATTTAAAATTTTAAAAATAAAAATTTTGTTTTTAAAATTTTAAATTTTTCTAAAATATTTTTTATTTTTTATTCACCGGATAATTCTACACCCAAACAGTTGACTTTTTTTGATACACTTGTTCGCAAATTAAGAATAAATTAGTTTAAAAAATTTAAAATTTTCAATTTTTTTTTTTTGAAATTTTATGAATATTTTATTTTTCTACTATAAGAAAAAAATATTTTTTTAGTTTAAAACTTAAAAAAATAAGAAATTTACAGATCTGTTGTATACTAGATATTGCTGGACTTTATTTTATTTTTCTAATTTAAATAAAAAATTTAATCTTATAATTTAAAATTTTAAAAATAAAAAATTTTGTTTTTTAAAATTTTAAATTTTTCTAAAAATATTTTTTATTTTTTATTCACCGGATAATTCTACACCCAAACAGTTGACTTTTTTTGATACACTTGTTCGCAAATTAAGAATAAATTAGTTTAAAAAATTTAAAAATTTTCAATTTTTTTTTTTTGAAATTTTATGAATATTTTATTTTTCTACTATAAGAAAAAATATTTTTTTAGTTTAAAACTTAAAAAAATAAGAAATTTACAGATCTGTTGTATACTAGATATTGCTGGACTTTATTTTATTTTTCTAATTTAAATAAAAAATTTAATCTTATAATTTAAAATTTTAAAAATAAAAATTTTGTTTTTTAAAATTTTAAATTTTTCTAAAAATATTTTTTATTTTTTATTCACCGGATAATTCTACACCCAAACAGTTGACTTTTTTTGATACACTTGTTCGCAAATTAAGAATAAATTAGTTTAAAAAATTAAAATTTTTCAATTTTTTGTTTTTTTGAAATTTTATGAATATTTTATTTTTCTACTATAAGAAAAAAATATTTTTTTAGTTTAAAACTTAAAAAAATAAGAAATTTACAGATCTGTTGTATACTAGATATTGCTGGACTTTATTTTATTTTTCTAATTTAAATAAAAAAATTTAATCTTATAATTTAAAATTTTAAAAATAAAAAATTTTGTTTTTAAAATTTTAAATTTTTCTAAAAATATTTTTTATTTTTTATTCACCGGATAATTCTACACCCAAACAGTTGACTTTTTTTGATACACTTGTTCGCAAATTAAGAATAAATTAGTTTAAAAATTTAAAATTTTCAATTTTTTTTTTTTGAAATTTTATGAATATTTTATTTTTCTACTATAAGAAAAAAATATTTTTTTAGTTTAAAACTTAAAAAAATAAGAAATTTACAGATCTGTTGTATACTAGATATTGCTGGACTTTATTTTATTTTTCTAATTTAAATAAAAAATTTAATCTTATAATTTAAAATTTTAAAAATAAAAAATTTTGTTTTTAAAATTTTAAATTTTTCTAAAAATATTTTTTATTTTTTATTCACCGGATAATTCTACACCCAAACAGTTGACTTTTTTTGATACACTTGTTCGCAAATTAAGAATAAATTAGTTTAAAAAATTTAAAATTTTCAATTTTTTTTTTTTGAAATTTTATGAATATTTTATTTTTCTACTATAAGAAAAAAATATTTTTTTAGTTTAAAACTTAAAAAAATAAGAAATTTACAGATCTGTTGTATACTAGATATTGCTGGACTTTATTTTATTTTTCTAATTTAAATAAAAAATTTAATCTTATAATTTAAAATTTTAAAAATAAAAATTTTGTTTTTAAAATTTTAAATTTTTCTAAAAATATTTTTTATTTTTTATTCACCGGATAATTCTACACCCAAACAGTTGACTTTTTTTGATACACTTGTTCGCAAATTAAGAATAAATTAGTTTAAAAAATTTAAAATTTTCAATTTTTTGTTTTTTTGAAATTTTATGAATATTTTATTTTTCTACTATAAGAAAAAAATATTTTTTTAGTTTAAAACTTAAAAAATAAGAAATTTACAGATCTGTTGTATACTAGATATTGCTGGACTTTATTTTATTTTTCTAATTTAAATAAAAAATTTAATCTTATAATTTAAAATTTTAAAAATAAAAAATTTTGTTTTTTAAAATTTTAAATTTTTCTAAAAATATTTTTTATTTTTTATTCACCGGATAATTCTACACCCAAACAGTTGACTTTTTTTGATACACTTGTTCGCAAATTAAGAATAAATTAGTTTAAAAAATTTAAAATTTTCAATTTTTTTTTTTTTGAAATTTTATGAATATTTTATTTTTCTACTATAAGAAAAAAATATTTTTTTAGTTTAAAACTTAAAAAAATAAGAAATTTACAGATCTGTTGTATACTAGATATTGCTGGACTTTATTTTATTTTTCTAATTTAAATAAAAAAATTTAATCTTATAATTTAAAATTTTAAAAATAAAAAATTTGTTTTTTAAAATTTTAAATTTTTCTAAAAATATTTTTTATTTTTTATTCACCGGATAATTCTACACCCAAACAGTTGACTTTTTTTGATACACTTGTTCGCAAATTAAGAATAAATTAGTTTAAAAAATTTAAAATTTTCAATTTTTTTTTTTTGAAATTTTATGAATATTTTATTTTTCTACTATAAGAAAAAAATATTTTTTTAGTTTAAAACTTAAAAAAATAAGAAATTTACAGATCTGTTGTATACTAGATATTGCTGGACTTTATTTTATTTTTCTAATTTAAATAAAAAAATTTAATCTTATAATTTAAAATTTTAAAAATAAAAAATTTTGTTTTTTAAAATTTTAAATTTTTCTAAAAATATTTTTTATTTTTTATTCACCGGATAATTCTACACCCAAACAGTTGACTTTTTTTGATACACTTGTTCGCAAATTAAGAATAAATTAGTTTAAAAAATTTAAAATTTTCAATTTTTTGTTTTTTTGAAATTTTATGAATATTTTATTTTTCTACTATAAGAAAAAAATATTTTTTTAGTTTAAAACTTAAAAAAATAAGAAATTTACAGATCTGTTGTATACTAGATATTGCTGGACTTTATTTTATTTTTCTAATTTAAATAAAAAATTTAATCTTATAATTTAAAATTTTAAAATAAAAAATTTGTTTTTTAAAATTTTAAATTTTTCTAAAAATATTTTTTATTTTTTATTCACCGGATAATTCTACACCCAAACAGTTGACTTTTTTTGATACACTTGTTCGCAAATTAAGAATAAATTAGTTTAAAAAATTTAAAATTTTCAATTTTTTGTTTTTTTGAAATTTTATGAATATTTTATTTTTCTACTATAAGAAAAAATATTTTTTTAGTTTAAAACTTAAAAAAATAAGAAATTTACAGATCTGTTGTATACTAGATATTGCTGGACTTTATTTTATTTTTCTAATTTAAATAAAAAAATTTAATCTTATAATTTAAAATTTTAAAAATAAAAATTTTGTTTTTTAAAATTTTAAATTTTTCTAAAAATATTTTTTATTTTTTATTCACCGGATAATTCTACACCCAAACAGTTGACTTTTTTTGATACACTTGTTCGCAAATTAAGAATAAATTAGTTTAAAAAATTTAAAATTTTCAATTTTTTTTTTTTTGAAATTTTATGAATATTTTATTTTTCTACTATAAGAAAAAATATTTTTTTAGTTTAAAACTTAAAAAAATAAGAAATTTACAGATCTGTTGTATACTAGATATTGCTGGACTTTATTTTATTTTTCTAATTTAAATAAAAAAATTTAATCTTATAATTTAAAATTTTAAAAATAAAAATTTTGTTTTTTAAAATTTTAAATTTTTCTAAAAATATTTTTTATTTTTTATTCACCGGATAATTCTACACCCAAACAGTTGACTTTTTTTGATACACTTGTTCGCAAATTAAGAATAAATTAGTTTAAAAAATTTAAAATTTTCAATTTTTTTTTTTTGAAATTTTATGAATATTTTATTTTTCTACTATAAGAAAAAAATATTTTTTTAGTTTAAAACTTAAAAAAATAAGAAATTTACAGATCTGTTGTATACTAGATATTGCTGGACTTTATTTTATTTTTCTAATTTAAATAAAAAAATTTAATCTTATAATTTAAAATTTTAAAAATAAAAAATTTTGTTTTTTAAAATTTTAAATTTTTCTAAAAATATTTTTATTTTTTATTCACCGGATAATTCTACACCCAAACAGTTGACTTTTTTTGATACACTTGTTCGCAAATTAAGAATAAATTAGTTTAAAAAATTTAAAATTTTCAATTTTTTTTTTTTTGAAATTTTATGAATATTTTATTTTTCTACTATAAGAAAAAAATATTTTTTTAGTTTAAAACTTAAAAAAATAAGAAATTTACAGATCTGTTGTATACTAGATATTGCTGGACTTTATTTTATTTTTCTAATTTAAATAAAAAAATTTAATCTTATAATTTAAAATTTTAAAAATAAAAAATTTTGTTTTTAAAATTTTAAATTTTTCTAAAAATATTTTTTATTTTTTATTCACCGGATAATTCTACACCCAAACAGTTGACTTTTTTTGATACACTTGTTCGCAAATTAAGAATAAATTAGTTTAAAAAATTTAAAATTTTCAATTTTTTGTTTTTTTGAAATTTTATGAATATTTTATTTTTCTACTATAAGAAAAAAATATTTTTTTAGTTTAAAACTTAAAAAAATAAGAAATTTACAGATCTGTTGTATACTAGATATTGCTGGACTTTATTTTATTTTTCTAATTTAAATAAAAAAATTTAATCTTATAATTTAAAATTTTAAAAATAAAAAATTTGTTTTTTAAAATTTTAAATTTTTCTAAAAATATTTTTTATTTTTTATTCACCGGATAATTCTACACCCAAACAGTTGACTTTTTTTGATACACTTGTTCGCAAATTAAGAATAAATTAGTTTAAAAAATTAAAATTTTCAATTTTTTTTTTTTGAAATTTTATGAATATTTTATTTTTCTACTATAAGAAAAAATATTTTTTTAGTTTAAAACTTAAAAAAATAAGAAATTTACAGATCTGTTGTATACTAGATATTGCTGGACTTTATTTTATTTTTCTAATTTAAATAAAAAAATTTAATCTTATAATTTAAAATTTTAAAAATAAAAAATTTTGTTTTTTAAAATTTTAAATTTTTCTAAAAATATTTTTTATTTTTTATTCACCGGATAATTCTACACCCAAACAGTTGACTTTTTTTGATACACTTGTTCGCAAATTAAGAATAAATTAGTTTAAAAAATTTAAAATTTTCAATTTTTTTTTTTTTGAAATTTTATGAATATTTTATTTTTCTACTATAAGAAAAAAATATTTTTTTAGTTTAAAACTTAAAAAAATAAGAAATTTACAGATCTGTTGTATACTAGATATTGCTGGACTTTATTTTATTTTTCTAATTTAAATAAAAAATTTAATCTTATAATTTAAAATTTTAAAAATAAAAATTTTGTTTTTTAAAATTTTAAATTTTTCTAAAAATATTTTTTATTTTTTATTCACCGGATAATTCTACACCCAAACAGTTGACTTTTTTTGATACACTTGTTCGCAAATTAAGAATAAATTAGTTTAAAAAATTTAAAATTTTCAATTTTTTTTTTTTGAAATTTTATGAATATTTTATTTTTCTACTATAAGAAAAAAATATTTTTTTAGTTTAAAACTTAAAAAAATAAGAAATTTACAGATCTGTTGTATACTAGATATTGCTGGACTTTATTTTATTTTTCTAATTTAAATAAAAAATTTAATCTTATAATTTAAAATTTTAAAAATAAAAATTTTGTTTTTTAAAATTTTAAATTTTTCTAAAAATATTTTTTATTTTTTATTCACCGGATAATTCTACACCCAAACAGTTGACTTTTTTTGATACACTTGTTCGCAAATTAAGAATAAATTAGTTTAAAAAATTTAAAATTTTCAATTTTTTTTTTTTTGAAATTTTATGAATATTTTATTTTTCTACTATAAGAAAAAAATATTTTTTTAGTTTAAAACTTAAAAAAATAAGAAATTTACAGATCTGTTGTATACTAGATATTGCTGGACTTTATTTTATTTTTCTAATTTAAATAAAAAATTTAATCTTATAATTTAAAATTTTAAAAATAAAAAATTTTGTTTTTTAAAATTTTAAATTTTTCTAAAAATATTTTTTATTTTTTATTCACCGGATAATTCTACACCCAAACAGTTGACTTTTTTTGATACACTTGTTCGCAAATTAAGAATAAATTAGTTTAAAAAATTTAAAATTTTCAATTTTTTTTTTTTTGAAATTTTATGAATATTTTATTTTTCTACTATAAGAAAAAATATTTTTTTAGTTTAAAACTTAAAAAAATAAGAAATTTACAGATCTGTTGTATACTAGATATTGCTGGACTTTATTTTATTTTTCTAATTTAAATAAAAAATTTAATCTTATAATTTAAAATTTTAAAATAAAAAATTTTGTTTTTTAAAATTTTAAATTTTTCTAAAAATATTTTTTATTTTTTATTCACCGGATAATTCTACACCCAAACAGTTGACTTTTTTTGATACACTTGTTCGCAAATTAAGAATAAATTAGTTTAAAAATTTAAAATTTTCAATTTTTTTTTTTTGAAATTTTATGAATATTTTATTTTTCTACTATAAGAAAAAATATTTTTTTAGTTTAAAACTTAAAAAAATAAGAAATTTACAGATCTGTTGTATACTAGATATTGCTGGACTTTATTTTATTTTTCTAATTTAAATAAAAAATTTAATCTTATAATTTAAAATTTTAAAAATAAAAAATTTTGTTTTTTAAAATTTTAAATTTTTCTAAAATATTTTTTATTTTTTATTCACCGGATAATTCTACACCCAAACAGTTGACTTTTTTTGATACACTTGTTCGCAAATTAAGAATAAATTAGTTTAAAAAATTAAAATTTTCAATTTTTTTTTTTTGAAATTTTATGAATATTTTATTTTTCTACTATAAGAAAAAATATTTTTTTAGTTTAAAACTTAAAAAAATAAGAAATTTACAGATCTGTTGTATACTAGATATTGCTGGACTTTATTTTATTTTTCTAATTTAAATAAAAAATTTAATCTTATAATTTAAAATTTTAAAAATAAAAATTTTGTTTTTTAAAATTTTAAATTTTTCTAAAAATATTTTTTATTTTTTATTCACCGGATAATTCTACACCCAAACAGTTGACTTTTTTTGATACACTTGTTCGCAAATTAAGAATAAATTAGTTTAAAAAATTTAAAATTTTCAATTTTTTTTTTTTGAAATTTTATGAATATTTTATTTTTCTACTATAAGAAAAAAATATTTTTTTAGTTTAAAACTTAAAAAAATAAGAAATTTACAGATCTGTTGTATACTAGATATTGCTGGACTTTATTTTATTTTTCTAATTTAAATAAAAAATTTAATCTTATAATTTAAAATTTTAAAAATAAAAATTTGTTTTTTAAAATTTTAAATTTTTCTAAAATATTTTTTATTTTTTATTCACCGGATAATTCTACACCCAAACAGTTGACTTTTTTTGATACACTTGTTCGCAAATTAAGAATAAATTAGTTTAAAAAATTTAAAATTTTCAATTTTTTGTTTTTTTGAAATTTTATGAATATTTTATTTTTCTACTATAAGAAAAAAATATTTTTTTAGTTTAAAACTTAAAAAAATAAGAAATTTACAGATCTGTTGTATACTAGATATTGCTGGACTTTATTTTATTTTTCTAATTTAAATAAAAAATTTAATCTTATAATTTAAAATTTTAAAAATAAAAAATTTTGTTTTTTAAAATTTTAAATTTTTCTAAAATATTTTTTATTTTTTATTCACCGGATAATTCTACACCCAAACAGTTGACTTTTTTTGATACACTTGTTCGCAAATTAAGAATAAATTAGTTTAAAAAATTTAAAATTTTCAATTTTTTTTTTTTTGAAATTTTATGAATATTTTATTTTTCTACTATAAGAAAAAATATTTTTTTAGTTTAAAACTTAAAAAAATAAGAAATTTACAGATCTGTTGTATACTAGATATTGCTGGACTTTATTTTATTTTTCTAATTTAAATAAAAAAATTTAATCTTATAATTTAAAATTTTAAAATAAAAAATTTTGTTTTTTAAAATTTTAAATTTTTCTAAAAATATTTTTATTTTTTATTCACCGGATAATTCTACACCCAAACAGTTGACTTTTTTTGATACACTTGTTCGCAAATTAAGAATAAATTAGTTTAAAAAATTTAAAAATTTTCAATTTTTTTTTTTTTGAAATTTTATGAATATTTTATTTTTCTACTATAAGAAAAAATATTTTTTTAGTTTAAAACTTAAAAAATAAGAAATTTACAGATCTGTTGTATACTAGATATTGCTGGACTTTATTTTATTTTTCTAATTTAAATAAAAAATTTAATCTTATAATTTAAAATTTTAAAAATAAAAAATTTGTTTTTTAAAATTTTAAATTTTTCTAAAAATATTTTTTATTTTTTATTCACCGGATAATTCTACACCCAAACAGTTGACTTTTTTTGATACACTTGTTCGCAAATTAAGAATAAATTAGTTTAAAAAATTAAAAATTTTCAATTTTTTTTTTTTGAAATTTTATGAATATTTTATTTTTCTACTATAAGAAAAAATATTTTTTTAGTTTAAAACTTAAAAAAATAAGAAATTTACAGATCTGTTGTATACTAGATATTGCTGGACTTTATTTTATTTTTCTAATTTAAATAAAAAAATTTAATCTTATAATTTAAAATTTTAAAAATAAAAAATTTTGTTTTTTAAAATTTTAAATTTTTCTAAAAATATTTTTTATTTTTTATTCACCGGATAATTCTACACCCAAACAGTTGACTTTTTTTGATACACTTGTTCGCAAATTAAGAATAAATTAGTTTAAAAATTAAAAATTTTCAATTTTTTGTTTTTTTGAAATTTTATGAATATTTTATTTTTCTACTATAAGAAAAAAATATTTTTTTAGTTTAAAACTTAAAAAAATAAGAAATTTACAGATCTGTTGTATACTAGATATTGCTGGACTTTATTTTATTTTTCTAATTTAAATAAAAAATTTAATCTTATAATTTAAAATTTTAAAAATAAAAAATTTTGTTTTTTAAAATTTTAAATTTTTCTAAAAATATTTTTTATTTTTTATTCACCGGATAATTCTACACCCAAACAGTTGACTTTTTTGATACACTTGTTCGCAAATTAAGAATAAATTAGTTTAAAAAATTTAAAATTTTCAATTTTTTTTTTTTTGAAATTTTATGAATATTTTATTTTTCTACTATAAGAAAAAATATTTTTTTAGTTTAAAACTTAAAAAATAAGAAATTTACAGATCTGTTGTATACTAGATATTGCTGGACTTTATTTTATTTTTCTAATTTAAATAAAAAAATTTAATCTTATAATTTAAAATTTTAAAAATAAAAAATTTTGTTTTTTAAAATTTTAAATTTTTCTAAAAATATTTTTTATTTTTTATTCACCGGATAATTCTACACCCAAACAGTTGACTTTTTTTGATACACTTGTTCGCAAATTAAGAATAAATTAGTTTAAAAAATTTAAAAATTTTCAATTTTTTGTTTTTTTGAAATTTTATGAATATTTTATTTTTCTACTATAAGAATAAAAAAATTTTTTTAGTTTAAAACTTAAAAAATAAGAAATTTACAGATCTGTTGTATACTAGATATTGCTGGACTTTATTTTATTTTTCTAATTTAAATAAAAAATTTAATCTTATAATTTAAAATTTTAAAAATAAAAATTTTGTTTTTTAAAATTTTAAATTTTTCTAAAAATATTTTTTATTTTTTATTCACCGGATAATTCTACACCCAAACAGTTGACTTTTTTTGATACACTTGTTCGCAAATTAAGAATAAATTAGTTTAAAAAATTAAAATTTTCAATTTTTTTTTTTTTGAAATTTTATGAATATTTTATTTTTCTACTATAAGAAAAAATATTTTTTTAGTTTAAAACTTAAAAAAATAAGAAATTTACAGATCTGTTGTATACTAGATATTGCTGGACTTTATTTTATTTTTCTAATTTAAATAAAAAAATTTAATCTTATAATTTAAAATTTTAAAATAAAAAATTTTGTTTTTTAAAATTTTAAATTTTTCTAAAAATATTTTTTATTTTTTATTCACCGGATAATTCTACACCCAAACAGTTGACTTTTTTGATACACTTGTTCGCAAATTAAGAATAAATTAGTTTAAAAAATTTAAAATTTTCAATTTTTTGTTTTTTTGAAATTTTATGAATATTTTATTTTTCTACTATAAGAAAAAAATATTTTTTTAGTTTAAAACTTAAAAAATAAGAAATTTACAGATCTGTTGTATACTAGATATTGCTGGACTTTATTTTATTTTTCTAATTTAAATAAAAAATTTAATCTTATAATTTAAAATTTTAAAATAAAAAATTTTGTTTTTTAAAATTTTAAATTTTTCTAAAAATATTTTTTATTTTTTATTCACCGGATAATTCTACACCCAAACAGTTGACTTTTTTTGATACACTTGTTCGCAAATTAAGAATAAATTAGTTTAAAAAATTTAAAATTTTCAATTTTTTTTTTTTGAAATTTTATGAATATTTTATTTTTCTACTATAAGAAAAAATATTTTTTTAGTTTAAAACTTAAAAAATAAGAAATTTACAGATCTGTTGTATACTAGATATTGCTGGACTTTATTTTATTTTTCTAATTTAAATAAAAAATTTAATCTTATAATTTAAAATTTTAAAATAAAAAATTTTGTTTTTAAAATTTTAAATTTTTCTAAAAATATTTTTTATTTTTTATTCACCGGATAATTCTACACCCAAACAGTTGACTTTTTTTGATACACTTGTTCGCAAATTAAGAATAAATTAGTTTAAAAAATTTAAAAATTTTCAATTTTTTGTTTTTTTGAAATTTTATGAATATTTTATTTTTCTACTATAAGAAAAAAATATTTTTTTAGTTTAAAACTTAAAAAAATAAGAAATTTACAGATCTGTTGTATACTAGATATTGCTGGACTTTATTTTATTTTTCTAATTTAAATAAAAAATTTAATCTTATAATTTAAAATTTTAAAATAAAAAATTTTGTTTTTTAAAATTTTAAATTTTTCTAAAAATATTTTTTATTTTTTATTCACCGGATAATTCTACACCCAAACAGTTGACTTTTTTGATACACTTGTTCGCAAATTAAGAATAAATTAGTTTAAAAAATTAAAAATTTTCAATTTTTTGTTTTTTGAAATTTTATGAATATTTTATTTTTCTACTATAAGAAAAAAATATTTTTTTAGTTTAAAACTTAAAAAAATAAGAAATTTACAGATCTGTTGTATACTAGATATTGCTGGACTTTATTTTATTTTTCTAATTTAAATAAAAAATTTAATCTTATAATTTAAAATTTTAAAATAAAAAATTTTGTTTTTTAAAATTTTAAATTTTTCTAAAAATATTTTTTATTTTTTATTCACCGGATAATTCTACACCCAAACAGTTGACTTTTTTGATACACTTGTTCGCAAATTAAGAATAAATTAGTTTAAAAAATTTAAAATTTTCAATTTTTTTTTTTTTGAAATTTTATGAATATTTTATTTTTCTACTATAAGAAAAAAATATTTTTTTAGTTTAAAACTTAAAAAAATAAGAAATTTACAGATCTGTTGTATACTAGATATTGCTGGACTTTATTTTATTTTTCTAATTTAAATAAAAAATTTAATCTTATAATTTAAAATTTTAAAAATAAAAATTTTGTTTTTTAAAATTTTAAATTTTTCTAAAAATATTTTTTATTTTTTATTCACCGGATAATTCTACACCCAAACAGTTGACTTTTTTTGATACACTTGTTCGCAAATTAAGAATAAATTAGTTTAAAAAATTAAAAATTTTCAATTTTTTTTTTTTGAAATTTTATGAATATTTTATTTTTCTACTATAAGAAAAAATATTTTTTTAGTTTAAAACTTAAAAAAATAAGAAATTTACAGATCTGTTGTATACTAGATATTGCTGGACTTTATTTTATTTTTCTAATTTAAATAAAAAAATTTAATCTTATAATTTAAAATTTTAAAAATAAAAATTTTGTTTTTTAAAATTTTAAATTTTTCTAAAAATATTTTTTATTTTTTATTCACCGGATAATTCTACACCCAAACAGTTGACTTTTTTGATACACTTGTTCGCAAATTAAGAATAAATTAGTTTAAAAAATTTAAAATTTTCAATTTTTTGTTTTTTGAAATTTTATGAATATTTTATTTTTCTACTATAAGAAAAAATATTTTTTTAGTTTAAAACTTAAAAAAATAAGAAATTTACAGATCTGTTGTATACTAGATATTGCTGGACTTTATTTTATTTTTCTAATTTAAATAAAAAAATTTAATCTTATAATTTAAAATTTTAAAAATAAAAATTTTGTTTTTTAAAATTTTAAATTTTTCTAAAAATATTTTTTATTTTTTATTCACCGGATAATTCTACACCCAAACAGTTGACTTTTTTTGATACACTTGTTCGCAAATTAAGAATAAATTAGTTTAAAAATTTAAAATTTTCAATTTTTTGTTTTTTTGAAATTTTATGAATATTTTATTTTTCTACTATAAGAAAAAAATATTTTTTTAGTTTAAAACTTAAAAAATAAGAAATTTACAGATCTGTTGTATACTAGATATTGCTGGACTTTATTTTATTTTTCTAATTTAAATAAAAAAATTTAATCTTATAATTTAAAATTTTAAAATAAAAATTTTGTTTTTAAAATTTTAAATTTTCTAAAAATATTTTTATTTTTTATTCACCGGATAATTCTACACCCAAACAGTTGACTTTTTTGATACACTTGTTCGCAAATTAAGAATAAATTAGTTTAAAAAATTTAAAATTTTCAATTTTTTGTTTTTTGAAATTTTATGAATATTTTATTTTTCTACTATAAGAAAAAATATTTTTTTAGTTTAAAACTTAAAAAAATAAGAAATTTACAGATCTGTTGTATACTAGATATTGCTGGACTTTATTTTATTTTTCTAATTTAAATAAAAAAATTTAATCTTATAATTTAAAATTTTAAAATAAAAAATTTTGTTTTTTAAAATTTTAAATTTTTCTAAAAATATTTTTATTTTTTATTCACCGGATAATTCTACACCCAAACAGTTGACTTTTTTGATACACTTGTTCGCAAATTAAGAATAAATTAGTTTAAAAAATTTAAAATTTTCAATTTTTTGTTTTTTGAAATTTTATGAATATTTTATTTTTCTACTATAAGAAAAAATATTTTTTTAGTTTAAAACTTAAAAAAATAAGAAATTTACAGATCTGTTGTATACTAGATATTGCTGGACTTTATTTTATTTTTCTAATTTAAATAAAAAAATTTAATCTTATAATTTAAAATTTTAAAATAAAAAATTTTGTTTTTTAAAATTTTAAATTTTTCTAAAAATATTTTTATTTTTTATTCACCGGATAATTCTACACCCAAACAGTTGACTTTTTTTGATACACTTGTTCGCAAATTAAGAATAAATTAGTTTAAAAAATTAAAAATTTTCAATTTTTTTTTTTTGAAATTTTATGAATATTTTATTTTTCTACTATAAGAAAAAATATTTTTTTAGTTTAAAACTTAAAAAAATAAGAAATTTACAGATCTGTTGTATACAGATATTGCTGGACTTTATTTTATTTTTCTAATTTAAATAAAAAAATTTAATCTTATAATTTAAAATTTTAAAATAAAAAATTTTGTTTTTTAAAATTTTAAATTTTTCTAAAAATATTTTTTATTTTTTATTCACCGGATAATTCTACACCCAAACAGTTGACTTTTTTGATACACTTGTTCGCAAATTAAGAATAAATTAGTTTAAAAAATTAAAATTTTCAATTTTTTTTTTTTTGAAATTTTATGAATATTTTATTTTTCTACTATAAGAAAAAAATATTTTTTTAGTTTAAAACTTAAAAAAATAAGAAATTTACAGATCTGTTGTATACTAGATATTGCTGGACTTTATTTTATTTTTCTAATTTAAATAAAAAAATTTAATCTTATAATTTAAAATTTTAAAAATAAAAAATTTTGTTTTTAAAATTTTAAATTTTCTAAAAATATTTTTTATTTTTTATTCACCGGATAATTCTACACCCAAACAGTTGACTTTTTTGATACACTTGTTCGCAAATTAAGAATAAATTAGTTTAAAAAATTTAAAATTTTCAATTTTTTGTTTTTTGAAATTTTATGAATATTTTATTTTTCTACTATAAAAAAAAATATTTTTTTAGTTTAAAACTTAAAAAAATAAGAAATTTACAGATCTGTTGTATACTAGATATTGCTGGACTTTATTTTATTTTTCTAATTTAAATAAAAAAATTTAATCTTATAATTTAAAATTTTAAATAAAAAATTTTGTTTTTTAAAATTTTAAATTTTTCTAAAAATATTTTTTATTTTTTATTCACCGGATAATTCTACACCCAAACAGTTGACTTTTTTGATACACTTGTTCGCAAATTAAGAATAAATTAGTTTAAAAAATTTAAAATTTTCAATTTTTTGTTTTTTGAAATTTTATGAATATTTTATTTTTCTACTATAAGAAAAAATATTTTTTTAGTTTAAACTTAAAAAAATAAGAAATTTACAGATCTGTTGTATACAGATATTGCTGGACTTTATTTTATTTTTCTAATTTAAATAAAAAAATTTAATCTTATAATTTAAAATTTTAAAATAAAAAATTTTGTTTTTTAAAATTTTAAATTTTTCTAAAAATATTTTTATTTTTTATTCACCGGATAATTCTACACCCAAACAGTTGACTTTTTTGATACACTTGTTCGCAAATTAAGAATAAATTAGTTTAAAAAATTAAAATTTTCAATTTTTTTTTTTTTGAAATTTTATGAATATTTTATTTTTCTACTATAAGAAAAAAATATTTTTTTAGTTTAAAACTTAAAAAAATAAGAAATTTACAGATCTGTTGTATACTAGATATTGCTGGACTTTATTTTATTTTTCTAATTTAAATAAAAAAATTTAATCTTATAATTTAAAATTTTAAAAATAAAAAATTTTGTTTTTTAAAATTTTAAATTTTTCTAAAAATATTTTTTATTTTTTATTCACCGGATAATTCTACACCCAAACAGTTGACTTTTTTGATACACTTGTTCGCAAATTAAGAATAAATTAGTTTAAAAAATTAAAATTTTCAATTTTTTGTTTTTTTGAAATTTTATGAATATTTTATTTTTCTACTATAAGAAAAAATATTTTTTTTAGTTTAAAACTTAAAAAAATAAGAAATTTACAGATCTGTTGTATACTAGATATTGCTGGACTTTATTTTATTTTTCTAATTTAAATAAAAAAATTTAATCTTATAATTTAAAATTTTAAAATAAAAAATTTTGTTTTTTAAAATTTTAAATTTTTCTAAAAATATTTTTTATTTTTTATTCACCGGATAATTCTACACCCAAACAGTTGACTTTTTTGATACACTTGTTCGCAAATTAAGAATAAATTAGTTAAAAAATTTAAAAATTTTCAATTTTTTGTTTTTTTGAAATTTTATGAATATTTTATTTTTCTACTATAAAAAAAATATTTTTTTAGTTTAAAACTTAAAAAATAAGAAATTTACAGATCTGTTGTATACTAGATATTGTGGACTTTATTTTATTTTTCTAATTTAAATAAAAAAATTTAATCTTATAATTTAAAATTTTAAAATAAAAATTTTGTTTTTAAAATTTTAAATTTTTCTAAAAATATTTTTATTTTTTATTCACCGGATAATTCTACACCCAAACAGTTGACTTTTTTGATACACTTGTTCGCAAATTAAGAATAAATTAGTTTAAAAAATTTAAAATTTTCAATTTTTTTTTTTTGAAATTTTATGAATATTTTATTTTTCTACTATAAGAAAAAAATATTTTTTTAGTTTAAAACTTAAAAAAATAAGAAATTTACAGATCTGTTGTATACTAGATATTGCTGGACTTTATTTTATTTTTCTAATTTAAATAAAAAAATTTAATCTTATAATTTAAAATTTTAAAAATAAAAATTTTGTTTTTTAAAATTTTAAATTTTTCTAAAAATATTTTTTATTTTTTATTCACCGGATAATTCTACACCCAAACAGTTGACTTTTTTGATACACTTGTTCGCAAATTAAGAATAAATTAGTTTAAAAAATTTAAAATTTTCAATTTTTTTTTTTTGAAATTTTATGAATATTTTATTTTTCTACTATAAGAAAAAAATATTTTTTTAGTTTAAAACCTAAAAAAATAAGAAATTTACAGATCTGTTGTATACTAGATATTGCTGGACTTTATTTTATTTTTCTAATTTAAATAAAAAAATTTAATCTTATAATTTAAAATTTTAAAAATAAAAATTTTGTTTTTTAAAATTTTAAATTTTTCTAAAAATATTTTTTATTTTTTATTCACCGGATAATTCTACACCCAAACAGTTGACTTTTTTGATACACTTGTTCGCAAATTAAGAATAAATTAGTTTAAAAAATTAAAATTTTCAATTTTTTTTTTTTGAAATTTTATGAATATTTTATTTTTCTACTATAAGAAAAAAATATTTTTTTAGTTTAAAACTTAAAAAATAAGAAATTTACAGATCTGTTGTATACTAGATATTGCTGGACTTTATTTTATTTTTCTAATTTAAATAAAAAAATTTAATCTTATAATTTAAAATTTTAAAATAAAAAATTTTGTTTTTTAAAATTTTAAATTTTTCTAAAAATATTTTTTATTTTTTATTCACCGGATAATTCTACACCCAAACAGTTGACTTTTTTGATACACTTGTTCGCAAATTAAGAATAAATTAGTTTAAAAATTAAAAATTTTCAATTTTTTGTTTTTTTGAAATTTTATGAATATTTTATTTTTCTACTATAAGAAAAAATATTTTTTTAGTTTAAAACTTAAAAAAATAAGAAATTTACAGATCTGTTGTATACAGATATTGCTGACTTTATTTTATTTTTCTAATTTAAATAAAAAAATTTATCTTATAATTTAAAATTTTAAAATAAAAATTTTGTTTTTTAAATTTTAAATTTTCTAAAAATATTTTTATTTTTATTCACCGGATAATTCTACACCCAAACAGTTGACTTTTTTGATACACTTGTTCGCAAATTAAGAATAAATTAGTTAAAAATTTAAAATTTTCAATTTTTTTTTTTTGAAATTTTATGAATATTTTATTTTTCTACTATAAAAAAAATATTTTTTTAGTTTAAAACTTAAAAAATAAGAAATTTACAGATCTGTTGTATACTAGATATTGTGGACTTTATTTTATTTTTCTAATTTAAATAAAAAATTTAATCTTATAATTAAAATTTTAAAAATAAAAATTTTGTTTTTTAAATTTTAAATTTTCTAAAAATATTTTTTATTTTTTATTCACCGGATAATTCTACACCCAAACAGTTGACTTTTTTGATACACTTGTTCGAAAATTAAGAATAAATTAGTTTAAAAAATTAAAATTTTCAATTTTTTTTTTTTAAATTTTATGAATATTTTATTTTTTCTATAAGAAAAAATATTTTTTAGTTTAAAACTTAAAAAATAAGAAATTTACAGATCTGTTGTATACTAGATATTGCTGGACTTTATTTATTTTCTAATTTAAATAAAAAATTAATCTTATAATTTAAAATTTTAAAATAAAAATTTTGTTTTTAAAATTTTAAATTTTCTAAAATATTTTTATTTTTTATTCACCGGATAATTCTACACCAAAAGTTGACTTTTTTATACACTTGTTCAAATTAAGAATAAATTAGTTTAAAAAATTAAAATTTCATTTTTTTTTTTTAAATTTTATGAATATTTATTTTCTATATAAAAAAAATATTTTTAGTTAAAATAAAAAATAAAAATTTACAATTTGTATACAATATTTGACTTTATTTTATTCTAATTAAATAAAAAATTTAATTATAATAAAATAAAAAAAATTTTTTTTAAAATTTAAATTTTAAAAATATTTTATTTTTATTCAAGGATAATTCTACAAAACATGATTTTGATACACATGTAGAAATAAAAATAAATAAAAAAGCTAAAAAAATAAAAAAAAAAAAAAAAAAAAAAAAATTTTAATTTATTTTAATAAATTAATGAATAATTTAATTAGTCTATATATAATATATTTTTTTTATTTTTTAAAATCAAATAAATAATAAAAATTTAATCGTATAAATATAAATTTTTACAATTAAATAATATATTATTTATTATAAATATATTAAGACCACATCGTTGGAGGAGAACGAAGCATGCCTTATAAGGTTGATACTCTCCTAGCATGACGCTTTTGACGAGTGAGTGTGGGGCTTTGCATCATCTCTATCGTCAAAGGCAAAACGTGAGCTTGTGTGCCAAAGGGACAATATCGTGCTAGCGAGTAATCTGGGCTGTTACAGATGTATCAGAGCCAGAACCCGGATCGATGTGCAGCGAGGGTGCTAGGCTCCCTTAGGGAGGTGGATTGTAAGACCCACATCGGTTGGGGAGGAGAATGATGTGGATACCTCTCCCTAGCATGACGCGTTTTGACGAGTGAGTGTGGGGGGCTTTGGCCATCATCCCTATCATCAAAGGCAAAAACCGTGAGGCCTTGTGTGCCAAAGCGGACAATATCGTGCTAGCGGGTGGTCTGGGCTGTTACAATATAAATATTAAAATTATATTAATACATTAATAGAAATATATTATTATAATAAAAAGTTGCAAGAATTAAAATAACTGAAATTTATTAACGTTAATTAATTAAATTAGCATAAAATAAGAAAGAGATGATTAATCAGATTAAATAAATTAAAAAAATATTACTGAACAAAGTAAATATCACAATAATTATATTACTAATTGAAAAATAATCTATTTAATCAATTTAAATTTTTATTGAAAATAAAAAACTAAAGATTATCAATGAATAAAAATAAATAGGATATAATACATTAAAGAATAATTTTGGTAGTATAAATAATAAAATTAAATTATTATATACAATTTTTACTTTTTACCTTATTATGATTGAAGTTAACATTAATGGTAAAAAACTAATTTTAAATAGTCTCAATTTGTATTTTACAACATAATTAAAGCAACATTCATAATTTTTTATTTTGTGATTAATTAATATTTTTTAAATTTTTTGGTTAAGTCTTCTGTGTTTTATGATTGATAAATTTGTTTTACAAAACACAAATTTATGATAAGTTATTACAATCATAATTAATTAAAAAAATCAAGAAAAAATTACAAAAAATCAAATAAAAGATAAAAAATAGAGTAAACAATTATTTTGAAACTAAAAATTTGTTAATTGTGCTAGAAATTCTAAAATTTGTATCTTATTTATAATCAATTTTGTTACTCACTTTAACCTTATTATTCATTTATTGTATCTAAAAAATATATAATGTCACACTTTATTTTCAAAAAGATGAAACTCTTCATATACACGGGATAATATATAATTTAAGAACAACAAAATAAACTAGAATTTTATAATAGTATTTCAAATTTTCAATGACGATAATACAAAGTGTTTAAATCGACCAAATGAATTCAATAGTTATTCTTTGCACATCTTATTTAAATTTGAATCTTCAAATTTACTTTTATCTTTTTTTCTAATATAAATTA
>NC_092036.1:69311078-69464903 GCF_003086295.3 Arachis hypogaea
ACTCTCCTCCTTCAATTCCAAAAATTTTAATCCTAATTTCTAAAATCCCTTTTTCAAAAATATCAAATATATCTTAATTCATAAACATAAATCCTTTTTAAATCTCATCCAATTCCTTTTCAATTTTTTTTAAACTCAATTATCTTTTAAAATCTTTTTCAAAATATAAATTCAGATTTATCTTTTTCAAATATCATTCACAACTTTTTAATTTTAAATTATATCTTTTTCTTATCATATTTATCTTTTATAAATCATATCTTCTATCTTATCTTTCTTCAAAATTTTCAAAAACCCACCCCCATCCTTTTAAATCCACATTCGGCCTCCCTCCTCTCATCCACCATTCGATATTAGCTCTCCTTTTATCCCCCTTCTTTCCTTTCTTTTGCTTGAGGACAAGAAAACCTCTAAGTTTGGTGTGTTTATCTGTAATCACTAAACCATATTCACTAAGATCATGGCTCCTAAATGAAAACAACCCACTCCAAGAGGCAAGAAAGGGAGTATTCCAAAACCACTTTGGAATCAAGGGAAGTTCTTAACCAAAGAACATTCAGACCATTACTACAAAATAATGGGTCTAAGGCCAGTGATTCTGGAAGTTAGATTCGATCTGAAAGAAGACGAATATCCAGAGATCCAAGAGCAAATTCGAAACAGGAGTTGGGAAATCCTAGCTAATCCTAAGACAAAGGTGGGAAGAAACATGGTTCAGGAATTCTACACTAATCTGTGGCAAACAGACAGGCAGAGAATATATCTGGAACTGCTCTCTATGACTATCGGACCTTGGTCAGAGGAAAGATTGTTCACATGCACCCTGATAAAATCAGGGAGATCTTTAAGCTACCTCAGCTGAAAGATGACCCAGACTCCTTTAATAGGAGAATGATGAGAACAAATAAAGGCATGGACAAGATTCTAGAGGACATATGCCTCCCTGGAGCCAGGTGGACCACCATTACCAAGGGCGTCCCAAATCAACTCAAGAGAGAAGATCTCAAACCAGTCGCCAGAGGCTGGCTTGACTTTATTGGGCGTTCTATACTGCCCACTAGCAACCGCTCTGAGGTCACCGTTAAAAGAGCAGTGATGATCCACTGCATTATGTTAGGAAGAGAAGTGGAAGTTCATCAATTGATTTCGTGTGAACTTTACATAATTGCAAACAAGAACTCCAAAGATGCCAAATTGGCTTATCCTAGCTTAATATCTATGCTATGTAAAGATGCTGGAGTAAAGATAGGAATAACTGAATATATCTCAGTTGAGCGACCAATCACCAAAACATCAATGGAAAAACAACAAGTGCAGGATGACCCTATCAAGAGGAGAGAACAGGAATTCCTCCCGAAATTTCCTCAATTTGAATACTGGGAGCATCTTGAAGCATCGGTTACCAAGTTGCAAGAAGCTATGGACCAAATAAAGGAAGAACAGAATAATCAAAATAGCATGCTTTGCAAACTGCTTGGGGAACAAGAAGAGCAAAGGCGTGACTTGAAGGAACTGAAGCGTCAGAAATTATCTCTTGAAGGATCAAGCACCCCACAGATTAGAGGAACATCCACTTCCCAAAATAAAGGTTGTTAAGTCCTAATCTTAGCTTTACTCTGTGATAGTTGTCTTATAAATTTACCTTAGAAGTTATATAGGAGTAGTAGTAATTAGTGTATCTATTTTGATTTTATTTCCAATTAAGCTATAATTCATGTTTCTCATCATCATTAAACATGAATAAAATAGTAGATTTTTAGAATAAAGAGGCAATATTTTTTTTTTCGAGTTCTTAATAAGAAAAATTCTGATTACTTAGATGTGGTGGCAATACTTTTTGTCTACTGAATGAATGCTTGAACAGTGCATATTTTTTATATTGAATTTCATGAATGTTAAAATTGTTGGCTCTTGAAAGAATGATGAACAAGAAAAATATTATTGATGATCTGAAAAATCATGAAATTGATTCTTGAAGCAAGAAAAAGCAGTGAAAAAAACAAGCTTGCGAAAAAAAAAAGCAAAAGATGTAGAAAAAGCCAATAGCCCTTTAAACCAAAAGGCAAGGGTGAAAAGGATTCAAGGCTTTGAGCATCAATAGATAGGAGGGCCCAAGGGAATAAATCCAGGCCTAAGCGGCTAAATCAAGTTGTCCCTAACCATGTGCTTGTGGCATGCAGGTCCAAGTGAAAAACTTGAGACTGAGTGGTTAAAGTCGTGATCCAAGGCAAAAGAGTGTGCTTAAGAACTCTGAACACCTCTAATTATGGACTTTACCAAAGCTAAGTCACAATCTGAAAAGGTTCACCCAGTTATGTGTCTTTGGCATTTATGTATCCGGTGGTAATACTGGAAAACAAAGTGCTTAGGGCCACGGCCAAGACTCATAAAGTAACTGTGTTCAAGAATCAACATACTAAACTAGGAGAATCAATAATACTATCTGAATTCTGAGTTCTTATGGATGCCAATCATTCTGAATTTCAAAGGATAAAGTGAGATCCCAAAACTATTCAGAGGCAAAAAAGCTACTAGTCCCACTCATCTGATTAGAATCTGAGCTTCACTTAAAACTCTGAGATATTATTGCTTCTTAGTTTCTTTTTATCCTATTTTATTTATCTAGTTTCTTGAGGACAAGCAACAGTTTAAGTTTGGTGTTGTGATGAGCGGATGTTTTATACGTTTTTTGGGGTTAATTTCATGTAGATTTTAGTATGTTTTAGTTAGTTTTTAGTATAATTTTATTAGTTTTTAGGCAAAATTCATATTTCTAGACTTCACTATGAGTTTGTGTGTTTTTCTGTAATTTCAGGTATTTTCTGGCTGAAATTGAGGGAGCTAAGCAAAAATATGATTTAGGATGAAAAAGGATTACTGATGCTGTTGGATTCTGACCTCCCTGCACTCGGAATGGATTTTTTGGAGCTACAGGTGTCCAATTGGCACGCTCTCAATTGGGTTGGAAATTAGACATCTAGGGCTTTCCAGCAATAGTTAATAGTCCATACTTTGCGTGAAGATAGATGACGTAAACTGGCGTTCAATGCAAGTTCCATGTTGCAGTCTAGCGTTCAGCGCCAAAAACAGGTTGCAAGTTGGAGTTCAGCGCCAGAAATAGGTTACAACCCGGTGTTCAACTCCAGAAACAGCTCAGGCACATGAGAAGCTCAAGTCTCAGCCCCAGCACACACACCAAGTGGGTCCCAGAAGTGGATTTCTGCACTATCTATCTTAGTTTACTCATTTTCTGTAAACCTAGGTTACTAGTTTAGTATTTAAAAAACTTCTAGAGATTTATTTTGTATCTCATGACATTTTTAGATCTGAATTTTATACTCTTTGATGGCATGAGTCTCTAAACTCCATTGTTGGGGGTGAGGAGCTCTGTAGCATCTCAATGAATTAATGCAATTATTTCTGTTTTCCATTCAAACATGCTTGTTCCTATCTAAGATGTTCATTTGCGCTTCACTATGAAGAATGTGATGATCCGTGACACTCATCACCTTCTTCAATCCATGAACGTGGGCCTGACAGCCACCTCCGTTCTACATCAGATTGAATGAGTATCTCTTAGATTCCTTAATCAGAATCGTCGTGGTATAAGCTAGAATTGTTGGAGGCATTCATGAGGATCCGGAAAGTCTAAACCTTGTCTGTGGTATTCCGAGTAGGATTCTGGGATTGGATGACTGTGACGAACTTCAAACTCGCGAGTGTTGGGCGTAGTGACAGACGCAAAAGGATCATTGGATTTTATTCCGACATGATCGAGAACCAACTGATGATTAGCCGTGCTGTGACAGAGCATTTGGACTATTTTCACCGAGAGAATGGGAAGTAGCCATTGACAACAGTGACACCCTACATGTAGCTTGCCATGGAAGGAACTTTGCATTTATGAAAGTAAGAAAGCATTATGTTGCAGGAATTCAGAAGACATAGCATTTCCAAAACTCCAACATATTCTCCATTACTGCGTAACAATTACTCCTTTACACCCTTTTATTTATCTTTTACAATTGAGGCTAAAGAATCCTATTGGTATCCTGACTAAGATTAATAAGATAACCATAGCTTGCTTCAAGCCAACAATCTCCGTGGGATTTGACCCTTACTCACATAAGGTATTACTTGGACGACCCAGTGCACTTGCTGGTTAGTTGTGCGAAGCTGTGAGAAATAGTCAACTAATATTGGCATACACAATTTCGTGCACTAATAAGCTAGAGAACTCATTAAAATGGTTGCTGATAAACCACTATTTTATGGTTTATTGGTGCACAAAATTGTGATACACAATGGCGCTAACAACTTAGTACGCACAATTGTAATCTCAACTCTTTTTCACAACTTCACACAACTAACCAGCAAGTGCATTGGGTCGTCCAAGTAATAAACCTTATGTGAGTAAGGGTCGATCCCACGGAGATTGTCGGCTTGAAGCAAGCTATGGTCACCTTGTAAATCTCAGTCAGGCGGATTCAAATGGGTTATGGAGTTTTAATAATTAAAAGATAAATAAAACATAAAATAAAGGTAGAGATACTTATGTAATTCATTGGTGGGAATTTCATATAAGCGTATGGAGATGCTTCATCCCTCTTGAATCTCTACTTTCCTACTGCATTCATCCAATCCTTCATACTCCTTTCCATGGCAAGCTGTATGTTGGGCATCACCGTTGTCAATGGCTACTTCCCGTCCTCTCAGTGAAAATGGTCCAAATGCGCTGTCACCGCACGGCTAATCATCTGTCGGTTCTCAATCATGTTGGAATAGAATCTAGTGATCCTTTTGCGTCTGTCACTATGCCCAACACTCGCATGTTTGAAGCTCGTCACAGTCATCCCTTCCCAGATCATATTCGGAATACCACAGACAAGGTTTAGACTTTCCAGATCTTAGGAATGGCTGCCAATAATTCTAGCTTATACCATGAAGACTCCGATCTTTCTGAATGGAGGCTAAGATATACGCTCGATCTAAGGTAGAACAAAAGCGGTTGTCAGACACGTGTTCATAGGTTGAGAATAGTGATGAGTGTCACGGATAATCACATTCATCATGTTGAAGTGCAAGCGAATATCTTAGAATAGGAATAAGCTTGAATTGAATAGAAAACAGTAGTACTTGCATTAATACTCGAAGAAAAGCAGAGTTCCACACCTTAATATATGGTGTGTAGAAACTCCACCGTTAAAAATACATAAGAACAAGGTCCAGGCATGGCCAAATGACCAGCCTCCCCAATTGGCATATGAATTTGATAATAGGGAAAAAGACCCCTAGTACAATAGTCAAAAGTTCTTTTTATACTAAACTAGTTACTAGGGTTTATAGAAATAAGTAAGTGATGCAGAAATCCACTTTCGGGCCCACTTGGTGTGTGCTTGGGCTGAGCATTGAAGCTTTCATGTGTAAAGGTCTTCCTTGGAGTGAAACACCAGCTTTGGTGCCAGTTTGGGCGTTTAACTCCAACTTTTATGCCAGTTCTAGCGTTTTGACGCTAGAAAAGGGTAGAGAGATGGTGTTTTAATGCCATTTTACGTCGTCAAAACTCACGCAAAGTATGAACTATTATATACCGCTGGAAAGCCCTGGATGTCTACTTTCCAACGCAATTAAGAGCGTGCCATTTGGACTCCGGTAGCTCCAAAAATTATATTTCGAGTGCAGGGAGGTCAGAATCCAACAGCATCACAATCCTTTGTCAGCCTCTGAATCAGATTTTTGCTCAGGTCCCTCAATTTCAGCCAGAAAATACCTGAAATCAGAAAAAAACACACAAACTCATAGTAAAGTCCATAAATGTGAATTTTTCTTAAAAACTAATAAAAATATACTAAAAACTAACTAAATCATACTAAAAACTATATAAAAATAATGCCAAAAAGCGTATAAATTATCCGCTCATCACAACACCAAACTTAAATTGTTGCTTGTCTCCAAGCAACTGAAAACAAAATAGGATAAAAAGAAGAGAATATACAATGAATCCCACAGTATCAATGAAACTTAGTCCTAATTAGATGAGCGCGGCTTGTAGCTTTTTGCTTCTGAACAGTTTTGGCATCTCACTTTCTCCTTTGAAATTCAGAATGATTGGCATCTATAGGAACTCAGAATTTTAGATAGTGTTATTGATTCTCCTAGTTCAGTACGCTGATTCTTGAACACAGCTATTTTATGAGTCTTGGTCGTGACCCTAAGCACTTTGTTTTCCAGTATTACCATCGGATACATAAATGCCACAGACACATAACTGGGTGAACCTTTTCAGATTGTGACTAAGCATTGCTAAAGTCCCCAGTTAGAGGTGTCCAGAGTTCTTAAGCACACTCTTTTGCTTTGGATCACGACTTTAACCACTCAGTCTCAAGCTTTTCACTTAGACCTGTATGGCATAAGCACATGGTTAGGGACAACTTGATTTAGCCGCTTAGGCCTGGATTTTATTTCCTTGGGCCCTCCTATCTCAAAGCCTTGGATCCTTTTTACCCTTGCCTTTTGGTTTAAAGGGCTATTGGCTTTTTCTGCTTGCTTTTTCTTTTTTCTTTTCTCTTTTTTACCATTTTTTTCTTCTTTTTTTCACTGCTTTTTCTTGCTTCAAGAATCAATTTCATAATTTTTCTGATTATCAATAATATTTCTCCTTGCTTATCATTCTTTCAAGAGCCAACAACTTTAACATTCATAAACAACAAGATAAAAAATATGCACTGTTCAAGCATTCATTCAGAGAACAAAAAGTATTGCCACCACATCAAAATAATTAAATTAGTTTCAAGATAAAATTTGAAATCCAAGTACTTCTTGTTCTTTTGTAATTAAGCACATTTTTCATTTAAGAGAGGTGAAGGATTCATGGAGTTACTCATAGCTTTAAGACATAGACACTAGACACTAATGATCATGTAGTGAAGACACAAACATAGATAGAATCTACAACATAAAGCCGAAAACAGAAAAATAAATAGACAAGGAGATTAAGGAATGAGTCCACCTTAGTGAGGGTGGAATCTTCCTCCTCTTGAAGAACTAATGGTGCTCTTGAGCTCCTCTATGTCTCTTCCTTGCCTTTGTTGCTCCTCCCTCATAGCTCTTTGATCTTCTCTAATCTCATGGAGAATAATGGAGTGCTCTTGGTGTTCCACCTTTAATTGGTCCAAGTTGTAACTCAAGCTTTCCAAAGAAGTGTTGAGTTGCTCCCAATAATTGTGTGGAGAAAATTGCATCCCTTGAGGCATCTCAGGGATTTCTTGATGAGGGACTTCCTCATGCTCTTGTGAGTGCCATGAATGGGCTCTCTAGTTTGCTCCATCCTCATCTTAGTGATGGGCTTGTCCTCTTCAATGATGATGTCTCCCTCTATGACAATCCCAGCTGAATAGCAAAGGTGACATATGAGATGAGTAAAGGCTAATCTTGCCAAAGGTGAGGACTTGTCAGCCACCTTGTAGAGTTCTAGAGGTATGATTTAATGAACTTCTACATCCTCTCTGATGAGCGAATAATGTATATGCTTTTTGGCATTGTTTTTAGGTAGTTTTTAGTATGATCTAGCTACTTTTTGGGATGTTTTTATTAGTTTTTATGCAAAATTCACATTTTTGGACTTTACAATGAGTTTGTGTGTTTTTCTGTGATTTCAGGTATTTTCTGGCTAAAATTGAGGGACCTGAGCAAAAATCTGATTTAGAGGCTGACAAAGGACTGCAGATGCTGTTGGATTCTGACCTCGCTGAATTCAAAGTGGATTTTCTGTAGCTACAGAACTAAAAATGGCGCGCTCTCAACTGCGTTGGAAAGTAGACATCCAGGGCTTTCCAGAAATATATAATAGTTCATACTTTGCTCGAGTTTTGATGACGCAAACTGGCGTTCAAACGCCCATTCTCTGCCCTATTCTGAAGTTAAACGCCAGAAACAGGTTACAAGTTAGAGTTAAACACCCAAACTGGCATAAAAGCTGGCGTTTAACTCCAACAGAAGTCTCTACACATGAAAGCATCAGTGCTCAGCCCAAGCACACACCAAGTGGGCCCGGAAGTGGATTTCTGCATCATTCACTTAATTCTGTAAACCCTAGTAGCTAGTTTCATTATAAATAGGACCTCTTACTATTGTATTTATATAGATCTTTTGAATTTGACATCTTTGGAACATTTTCCTTAGACATTGGGGAGGCTGGCCATTCGGCCATGCCTAGACCTTGTTTTTATGTATTTTCAACGGTGGAGTTTCTACACACCATAAATTAAGGTGTGGAGCTCTGCTGTTCCTCGAATATTAATGCAATTACTACTATTTACTATTCAATTCAAGCTTATTCTTGTTCTAAGATATTCACACGCACTTCAACCTGATGAATGTGATGATCCGTGACACTCATCAGCATTCTCACCTATGAACGCGTGACTGACAACCACTTTCGTTCTACTTAAGATTGAGCGTGTATCTCTTAGCCTCCATTCTGAAAGATCGGAGTCTTCGTGGTATAAGCTAGAATTATTGGTGGCCATTCCGAAAAGTCTTCTATTCCAATATGACGGCCACCAATAATTCTAGCTTATACCACGAAGACTCAAATCTTTTAGAATGGAGGCTAAGAGATATGCGCTCGATCTAAGGTAGAACAGAAGTGGTAGTCAGACACGCGTTCATAGGTTGAGAATAGTGATGAGTGTCACGGATCATCACATTCATCATGTTGAAGTGCAAGTGAATATCTTAGAAGAGGAATAAGCTTGAATTGAATAGAAAACAGTAGTACTGGCATTAATACTCGAGGAACAGCAGAGCTCCACACCTTAATCTATGGTGTGTAGAAACTCCACCGTTAAAAATACATAAGAACAAGGTCCAGGAATGGCCAAATGACCAGCCTCCCCAATTGGCATATGAATTCAAAAATAGGGAAAAAGACCCCTAGTACAATAGTCAAAAGTTCTTTTTATACTAAAATAGTTACTGGGGTTTACAGAAATAAGTAAGTGATACAGAAATCCACTTCCAGGCCCAGTTGGTGTGTGCTTGGGCTGAGCATTGAAGCTTTCACGTGTAGAGGTCTTCCTTGGAGTGAAACACCAGTGTTGGTGCCAGTTTGGGCGTTTAACTCCAACTTTTATGCCAGTTATGGCGTTTTGACGCCATAAAAGGGCAGAGAGCTGGCGTTTTGACGCCATTTTACATCATCAAAACTCACGCAAAGTATGAACTATTATATATTGCTGGAAAGCCCTGGATGTCTGCTTTCCAACGCAATTGAGACCGCATCATTTGGATTCTTGTAGCGCCAAAAATTTCATTTCGAGTGCAGGGATGTCAGAATCCAACAGCATCAGCAGTCCTTTGTCAGCCTCTGAATCAGATTTTTGCTCAGGTCCCTCAATTTCATCCAAAAAATACTTGAAATCATAGAAAAACACACAAACTCATAGTATAGTCCAGAAATGTAAATTTTGCTTAAAAACTAATGAAAATTTACTAAAAACTAACTAAATCGTACTAAAAACTATATAAAAACAATGCCAAAAAGCGTATAAATTATCCGCTCATCATTTATCTTCTGCTAAATAGAGGGGATTTTATCAATCTTTGATACACTTATTCATATGAAATGCATGGTTTTACATTTTCCTTCCCTAATTGGTTCTATGATTGAAAACATGCTTATTTGGCCTTTAATTCGTTATTTTTAATCCTCTCTTATTTCCATTCGATGCCGTGATATGTGTGTTAAGTGTTTTTAGAGATTATAGGGCAGGAATGGCTTGAACGATGGAAAAGAAACATGCAGAAGAGGAAGGAACACAAGGAATTAAAGATTTTATAGGCGAGTAGCGACACCGCACGCGTGAAGCACGCGTACGCGTGGTTAGGAAACAGTAGTGATGTGCACGCGTATGGCATGCATATGCATGACTGGACGATTGCACATCGACGCATACGCATAGATGATGTGTTGCATGAAAGGTCATCACGTGCTGCATATCAGGATTCGCCAGGGGCTATTTTTGGGCCTCTTTTTGATCCAGATTCAGGCCCGAAAATCCAAATTAGAGGCAGGGGTGTAGCTGAGACTTGTACACTTTCATTCTCACTTAGTTTTAGTTTTAGTTTTGAGAGAATTCTAGGAAAAACTCTTGCTTTCATAGGGTTCTTAGATTTCTATAATTTTTCTTAGTTTTGCTTGGATTGGATCATGAGAGAGAGTTGCTACTATCATCAGTCGAAGTATTCGTCATTATAGTTTGCCTTTCTCTTCCATTCAATTGTTGGGATTCATGTTATGATTTTCTTAATTTTATATTTATTAATATAATGAGCCAATTTCAGTTTTAATTCCATTTCTTGTTCGAATACATTCGATTAATTATCAGCTTTAAAATTTTCTTTAGTTAATTTATTTTATTTATCATGTCTCTCATTTCCTTTTCTTCCATGTTATATGAAAATGACATTCATGTTATGACTTAAAACTCTCAATTTGGCTTGGGAGTTGATTAATTAGAACCCCTTGAGTTGGAATACTCATGTGCTAACAGGTAATTGGAGATTGCTACCAATTGGATTATCAATAACTTTAATCCTTCCTTGGGAAGCGATTAGGACTTGTGAATCGAAGTTGGTTACCTACTTGACTTTCCTTTATTAATTAAAGGATAACCAAATAGAAGCAATAACCTTTACTCTTGCACTTGGAAAAGCCAACAAGGATAGAAACTCCAATTAATCCTCCCTCAGCCAAGGCCTTTTAATTTAAATACATAACACCTATTGCCATTATTCACTACTTTGATTTTTATTTGTTTATCTCTTGTTCTTAAACTTTAAAAATATCTCAGAAAATTCCTGGTCAATAATTTGTACTCTTTTGTCAACTCGTTGCGAAACGACCTGGGAATTGTACTGCCAGTATTTTATTCTTAATTGTGACAACTCTTTCTAAATTGATAAGTGGAATTTTCGTCGATTAAGAACTGTACTTTCAACGTTACTTTCATTATAAATTCTTAATCGACAATTTTCCGCCGACAATTGCTAACAACTAGTTCATGTACTCTTCTGAAAGAAATCCTGTAAACCATGGGACCTCTCAGAAGAAAGGAGTTCATAAAGTTGAATCTCTGAATGCCATCGTGGCTCAGAATAAGATCTTGACTCAGCAACTCAATATGATCTTCCAGCATCTGACTGGAATGCAAACTGCAGCTGGCAATGCTCAGGAAGCTTCTCCTGAAAACGAAGCTTATGATCCTGATCAACCCATCGTGGAAGAGGTGAATTACATGAGAGAACCCTATGGAAACACCTACAATCCTTCATAGAGGAACCATCCTAACCTTTCATTGAAGGATCAATAGAAACCTCAATCAGCAAGCCCAATACCACTCAATTTGGAAGCATTTAAAACATTGGTGGAGGCTTGAATGAGAATTTTAATGTGTTCAATGGAGATTAGATGCAAAGAATATGAAAGGATTGGAATTATTTCTTCCCCATGAACACATTAAAAACCCAATGATGAACCCAATTTATTAAGATGCAAATGAATTAAGTTTGGTGTCCCAAGGGACACCCATCAGTTGCAACTCCATTCACTAACATTGAAAAAGAATGTAGAGGATCATTTTGTCATTACTAATGGGGTTTTCATTTTCTTTTTTCAGGAGATTGAATGGGGCCCACTTGATAGTTAACAAGGAGGTCAAAGTGTACTTACACTTTAGAACTCAAGATATTCAGAGAGCACAGTGGGATAAGGGTTGGCGCCTCTTCCCACGCTAGGCGCCACTCCCCAAGTAGAAAACATTGAATTCCCTTCTTTTCCCACCATCAAACCACACCTGTCACTCGTATAAATCCTCTACCCTCCCCATTCCCTCCATATAACAAACTCACAGAGACCTTTCTTTCTTCTCTGGTTCTTCTTTTTCTTTATCTTTCTACTTGATTGGGACAATTAATTGCTAAGTTTGGTGTTGGGGCAAAACCTTGTTTTGTTTGTGTTTCTTTGCAACACTCCATTAACATCTCAGAACCCTCAAACACACACTCTCTCTCTCCACCTAATGGCACCACCAAGATCCTCAACCTCAAAGAAAAGAAAGACCAAAGAACCAACCTCAGGTTCCTCAAGCTCAAACTTCAATGAGTATAAATTCCTCTCAGCATTCAACCAAAACTAATTCTATGGTTGGGTGAGTGAGAGGGAGATCATCCCAGAGGTCGGCTTTCAACTAGGAAGGAATGAGCACCTTAAGATCAACATTGATATCAACAACAGGGGCTGGGCACTCTTCTGCAACCCACCAAAGAAAGTGGTGGAAGGAGTGGTAAGGGAGTTTTATGCCAATGCCGTGCCACAGTCAGGGCAAACTTATGGGTATATTAGCTATGTGAGGGGGAAGACCATTGACTATAGTCCCTCTAACATAGAAAGGGTGCTGATGGTGAAAAGGGTCAACTCCACTCGAAGTTATGAGGAGAAGATGAAGCAACCAGACCCAGGATTTGATGAAATCCTGAATGAAATCTGTGTACTAAATGTGTAGTGGATCAATAATAAAGATGGAAAACCCAACCAGCTGAGGAGAAGAGACTTGAGGCCCCAAGCTAAGGGGTGGTTAGACTTTCTGAGAAGGTTTTTGATCCTTATATCAAACACATCTGAGGTGACCAAGGAGAGGGTTGTACTTATATACAGTATAATGAAGGGAGAGGACGTGAATGTTAGGGAGTTGATTGCCAACAACATCAACAAGATACTGAAAAGCACTAAAGAAAGCACAAGATTGGCATTCCCCAGCATCATACAAGAGCTATGTAATGACGCTGGAGTTGAGAAGGTGATTGATGAGGTGTTGGTGAAGCAAGATAGGCCTATAACTGCCAAGAAGATGGCCAAGGTGTTAGCCGTCAATCCACTTCAAAGGGCTAGAGAGCATAGAGCTCACGCTCATGTGCCACCACTACAACAACAAGAGGAAGATGAGGCAGAGGAGCAACCACAATTTCTGGCGCTTCAACCACCACCATACCAACAATACCAATAATTTCATGAAGGAATGAACTGGGAGCAGCTGCAAGGAGACGTGCACCAAATGAAGGGAGACTTGCATCAATTGAGGGAAGATGTCAACCAATTTCAAAGTAGCCAAAGGGAGCAATGGAACCAAGTGAATGAGAAAATACATAACCTCCAAGGAAGTTTTGAGCAAGCAAGGAAGGAGCAGCAAGAGGAGTTTGATTGGGGTGAGGTGCGAAATGCACTTAACAAGGTGGTGGAGCAAAACAAATGGCAGCATAGGAACCTTGCTGAGTTCAGGCATCTCTATGAAGCTCGGACCATTTCAAGGAGACAATATGATATCAACACACTGGCAAAGCTGAATCACTTGTGTAATGATGTGGCCGCCATCAACCCCAGATACCCAACTTTCATGCAAGGGCTAGAAGAATTGAGTGCTAGACAAGAGGAGATCCTAGCTAAGCATAAGGAGGATAAAAGAGATTATATGGTGAGGCTGGGTTTCTGGAAGCCCAAGGACAAGAAAGCACAAGAAGGATCCTCCAAAAAGGGTGGAGATGACTCCTCCCCCTCCAAGAAGAAGGACAAAGGCAAGGGCCCAATAAACTGAAGAAGCTGCATAAAGTTGTTGAGTTCCATGGTTGACATTTCCCAAATTTCTAAATTATACTTAAGTTTTTTTATCTGTTTACTTTATGTTTGAGAATAATTGATAATGTTAGGATAGTTTATGTTTTATTCTGCTTCAAGTCTTTTGTGAGTCCTTTGATATGCAAGCAAGAAAATACAATGGTAACTGTAGTCTTCATTTTCATCAATGAAGTAGAGTTTGTTTCCATAAGAGTTGTTGTGAGTGTGAACAAGAGTAAATGAGACTAAGACCAAGAAAGCTTATTCAAACGAACTAAAGAACAAAAGACTAAGTGAAGAACCTTGAATGAAGTGAAAAAAATGAGTCATGAAAAGTAACTAGTCCTAGAAGGCATGACAAGTAGATGTTGAGGGGTGTTCCTTGAATATCTATAGAACCAAGAAGTAGTAAGCAACAAAGACCCAAGGCTCTGAGCATTAACTACTAAGGAGGGAAAAGAAACATTAAAAAACTCAAAAAGAGTTAGAACCCCTAGTAGATGCTTGTGGTGAAGATGTGTCAAGAAGAGGCCTGGGCAAGTAAATTCTCAAGGGTGTTTCAACACCTAGCACCCTAAAGTCAATTGACTTAGGAGTGTTGATTGAAAGCCTAACTAAAGGGTTGTCTTGAGACAAAACACTTAGAGTTGTGGTCAATAAACAGAAAAGAAGTACAAAAGAGAAAGAAAGAGTTAACCCTTACTACTTCAAGGTGACAATCAATGAAAAGGACCCCTAAGACACATACTTAGAAAACCCTTAAGGATCTAAGAGCTCTTTGTGAAATTCAAAGCCCTCATGCATGTGTTGAGCACCTAGTCCAATTCCTAGTTATAATGCATACATTCAAGGTCAAGTCTCAATTCACCAAAAGGACCACTCACATTGATTTGCTTGGGACAAGCAAAGCTTAAGTTTAGTGTTGTGATGACTTACATCATCTACCCTTTTTCTTGCATAAAAAAGACCATAAAAGAGGCATAATCTTATTTGATCATTGCAATTCATGCCTTAATTGATGAATATCATAGTACATTGCTTTGAAATGAATTTGTGTTGGATTTCAGGTGGAGAAGACATCAAAAATGGGAAGAAAACAACAAAACAAGTGGGGCATGTGAAGCAGGCGTGCCACTTGGAACAAACGCCACAAAAATATGTTGGCGTGGCACGCCAGAAGCTGGGCATGGCATGCTGGTACAACATTCCAGAGAGCAAAATTGAAGACCATCAAAGGGGCGTGGCACGCCAGGAGCAGGGTGTGGCACACGAACCCGTTACTAGAAGAACCATCACTATGGCGTGCCACTTTGTGTCGAAGGCGTGGCACGCCAGCCCCAGAGTTCACTTGGGCGTGCCACTTGAAGACCAAGGCGTGGCACGCCAAGCTTATAAGACCCACAATTGAATGGGCATGCCACTTGAGCAACAAGGCGTGGCACGCCAGTGAACAAGGAGACAATGCAAAAGCTGGGCGTGCCACTTGGTATCGAAGGCGTGGCACGCCAGCTCAAGAACTCCCACTAAGGCGTGCCACTTGAGTAATGAGGCGTGGCGCGCTAGCACCTAAGGAGGCCAAATAAAGTTGGGCATGCCACTTGGTATCGAAGGTGTGGCACACCAGCTTAATTATCTCACTTTGGCTTGCCACTTGAACATCTAGGCGTGGCACGCCAACATCTGGGACCATGGCAAATGAAGGGCGTGACACGCCAGTCTCATGGCGTGACACGCTGATAGTGTTTTCCAGAGAAGGAATTAAAGTGCCCGTGAACTCAAGCGTGACACTTGGGATTTGAGGCGTGGCACGCCAGCAAGAAGAATAAGAAAATGAAGGGCATGACACGCCAGTCTCATGGCGTGACACGCTGGTAGTATTCTCAAGAAAGGAAGAAGAGGAGCCAATGAACTCAGGTGTGCTACTTGGATGACGAGGCGTGGCACGCCGGCAAGGGGGTGAAGCCTTAAGAAGGGCGTGGCACACCAGACCCTGGGCGTGCCACGCTGGTACAAATCTCCGGCAGCATAGAGATAAGGGAAGTGATCTTGGGCATGCCACTTTGGTTCGAAGGCGTGGCACGCCAGGTTGCTTTGCCCTTTATAATGCCTTGGGCGTGCCACTTTGGTTCGAAGGCGTGGCACGCCAGGCTACTTTGCCCTTTAAAATGACCTGGGCGTGCCACTTAGGCTCGAAGGTGTGTCTTGCCAGGGGTGAAATAGAGGACGGCGTACCACTTGAATGAAGAAACGTGGCACGCCAGCTGGAAGATCACGTTTGTTGAGTTTCTTTTCCCTCCAAATTGTAATTTTCTTTTCAATTTTGTAATTTTCTTTTATTTTCTAGATCTAGGAGTAGTATAAATACCCTTGGAAGTATTGGAAAAGGAGTTAGCAAGTCACAGAGTTTAGTTTTGGTGGATTTCACTTTTAGTTTTCACACTTCATCTCTCCATCTTTTGTACTTTCTCTCTGAGCTTCGAGTAGCTAAATTCCCTCTCATTGAGAGAGGGAGCTCTATTGTACTTGATGAATTAATGATAGTGAATTTCTTATTCTCTTCATCTTCTCTTTGATTTGCTAGAAGGAATTTCGATTTTAATGTTTAGTGTTCAATTAACTTGGAAAAGAAATTGAATGCAAAATGGGTTTCATGGGAACCTTTGAAAAGGAAACATGAAACCATGCTAGAAATCCTTTCTCACACTTGAGTAGAATCTGGGTTTTGGTGTTTGGATATGGTGACATACAATCCTCCATCTACCTGAACCTATGATGATGTGTGGTATAATCAGGGACCAAGCATTTCTCTCTTCATGAGCAATTAGACCAAGGAATTGGCTATTGATCAAGATCTGAGAGATTGAGTCACCAAGGGATTGGGGCTCAATCAATCATGATTGCCAAGAGGTCAATGAGTTGCATAATTGAAGAGGATATGAGCTGGAATTAATCCAAAGAGACAATATCTCCTTATCTCAATGAATTTTCTCATTCTTATCTCTCCCATTCTTTTATAGCTTTACTTACATTCTACAAAATCCAATTCCCCTTTACATTCTTGTTATTTCCATTTCTGCATTTTATTGCTTTCTTTTATTTCTTTTGCTATTTATGTTTCTACCATTTATAATTCTGCACACACAACTTATTCTGTTGAGCTTGACTAATTCACCAATTGATTAAAATTTCTCAAATCTACCAATCTCTGTGGATATGATCCCACTCCACTGTGGGTTAATACTTGACGATAATTTTGGTGCGCTTGCCAAGAGCGGATTCATCAATATTATTGGAAAAGGGTAGTGAATTCAGCCCATCACTTTTCTTTTAGGGTCATAATCATATGCAGTCAGAAGAGAGACAGAATTTCACAGCAGTGAAAACAGAACACTCTGGATGGAGTGTTAAAGTTGAACGCCAACTTGGGTATCCCTGTTGGGTGTTCAAATGCCAGTACAGAGAAGTAGGGAATCTAGATTCCCTAGCTTCTCAGGACCTGTGGGTCCTATAGCATCTTTCACCTACCCTACCTAGCCCACTCACTTTCACACTTCCCTATACACACTTTCCTATAAACCCTAGCCCAATCACATCCATACCACTTCTCTAAAACCATCATAACTACCACCTACCCCCACCCACTTCAAAATTGAATTTCCCACCCTATGGCCGATACCTAACCTACCCCATCCTATACATACCCCTCTTCATAACCCTTCATACACACACCTCTCCTACCCTACTACACCCCACAAGGCCGAGCCCTCTCTCTCCCTCTATCTTCTTCTATTTTCTTCTTCTACTCTATTCTTCTCCTCTCTTTATTTCTGCTCGAGGACGAGCAAAGTTTTAAGTTTGGTATGGGAAAAGCATAGGTTTTTTTCTTTCCATTACCATTCATGAAACCCAAGGTTGGAGACTCCCCTAGAAAGAGGTAAGGAAAGGCAGTAGCCACTCCCTCTGAATCTTGGGAGATGGAGAGATTCATCACTAAAGCTCATCAAGACCACTTCTATGAAGTAGTGGCTGAGAAGAAAGTGATCCCTGAGGTCCCTTTCATGCTCAAGAAGAATGAGTACCTGGAGATCAGAAGAGAGATCCGGAGAAGAGGTTGTGAAGTCCTAACCAATCCCATCCAAGATGTTGGGATTCTCATTGTGCAAGAGTTCAATGCTAATGCATGGGTAACTAAAAACCATGATAGTAGTGTGAACCCAAATCCAAGGAATTGGATCACCATGGTCCGAGGGAGAATCTTAGATTTCAGCCCAGAAAGTGTGAGGTTGGCATTCAACTTGTCTCTAATGCAAGGAAATCCTCATCCTTGCACTAAGAGAGTCAACTTTGATCAGAGATTGGATCAAGTGCTCTCAGACATTTGTGTGAAAGGAGCACAGTGAAAAAGGGATTCCCAAGGCAAACCCATTCAACTAAGAAGGGTTGACCTTAAGCCTATAGCTAGAGGATGGTTAGAATTCATCCAACGTTCCAATATCCTCACTAGGAACCGGTCAGAAGTAACTGCGGATAGAGCCATCATGATCCAATACATCATGATTGGAAGTGAGGTTGATGTACATGTGGTGATTCCTCAAGAACTATACAAAAAAGCTTAGAAGTCTTCCACCAATGCAAGATTGGCATTCCCACACTTCATCTGTCATCTATGCACTTCAGCTGGAATTGTCATAGAAGGAGATATCTCCATTGGAGAGGACAAGCCCATCACTAAAAAAAGGATGGAGCAAACTAGAGAGCACGCACAAGAGCCTATGCAGCAGCCTTAGTATGAGATCTATGAGATGCCTAAAGGGATGTATTTTCCTCCCCAAAGCTATTGGGATCAAAGGAAAACTTCTCTTGGAGAACTGATCACTAACATGGAGCAATTGAGGATGGAGCATTAAGAGCATGCTACCACCCTCAATGAAATAAGAGAAGATCAAAGAGCCATAAGGAAAGACCAAAGGGCTATGAGGGAAGAACAACAAAGGCACATGGATGACATAGAAGAGATCAAGCATCACATTAGATCCTCAAGGAGGAACACTAGGCACCACCATTAAAGGTGGATTCGTTCTCTTTACACCCCTTTCCAGTTTTATTTTTTTGTTTTCCTTTCTTTTCTCTTGTTCTAGTTGCATGATCATTTGCATTGATGTCTTAAAGTTGTAAAATATTCCATATATCTCTCACCTTTCTTAAAAGAAAATTTTAATTGAAAAGAATTGAGAGAAGCATGAATTTTGAGTTTTATAATAAGATTAGTTTAATTATGTTGATGTGGTGGCATTGCTTTTTTTTCTGAATGTATGAATAAACAGTGCATTTTTGAAGTTGTGATTTTAGAATGTTGGCCCTTGAAAGAATAAGGAAAAAGGAAAAGTATTATTAGTGATCTGAAAAATACAAAAATTGATTCTTGAAGCAAGAAAAAACAGCAAAAAGAAAAAGAAAAAGCTTGGATGCAAAAAAAATGCGAAAAAATGCGAAAAAAATAGAAAGAAAAAAAAAAGAAAAAGCAAGCATAAAAAACCAATAGCTCTTTAAACCAAAAGCCAAGAGTAAAAAGCTAGTAGCCCTTTAAACCAAAAGGCAAGGGTAAAAGGGCCCAAGGCTTTGAGCTGCAGTTGTTAGGAGGGTCCAAAAGAATAAAATCCTAGCCCAAGCGGCTCAAACAAACTTGTCTCTAACCATGTGCTTATGGCATGAAGGTGTCAAGTGAAAAGCTAGAGACTGAGCAGTTAAAGTTGTTATCCAAAGTAAAAAAAGTGTGCTTAAGAACTCTGGATACTTCTATCTGGGGACTCTAGCAAAGCTGAGTCACAATCTGAAAAAGTTCACCCAGTTAAAGTGTCTGTGGCATGAATGTATCCTGTGGTAATACTGAAAACCAAAGTACGTAGAGTCACGGCCAAGACTTTAAAAAGCTGTGTTCAAGAATCAAAAAGAACTTAACTAGGAGAGTCAATAATATCATCTGAATTCTAAGTTCCTAAAGATACCAACCATTCTAAGTTTCAATGGATAGTGAGATGTCAAAACTATTCAGAGGCAAAAAGCTACTAAGTCTCGTTCATCTAATTGTAACTGAGCTTCATTTGAAACTCTGAAATTTATTGTATCTTAATTTTCTTTTTATCTTACTGTGTTTTTAGTTGGTTAGGGAAAAGCAACAATTTAAGTTTGGTGTTGTGATGAGTGGATAGTTTATGCGCTTTTTGGCATCATTTTCATATAGTTTTTAGTATGCTTTAATTAGTTTTTATTAAGTTTTTATAGGTTTTAGTGTTAAATTCACATTTTTGGATTCTATTGAGTTTTTGTATTTTTGTACAATTTCAGGTATTTTTTGGCTGAAATTGAGGCGCTGGAGCACAAGTCTGATTTAGAGATAGAGAAAGCGCTTCAGATGCTATTAGGATCTGACCTACCACCACTCAGAAGAGCTTTTCTGGAGCTACAAAAGTTTAAATGAAGCACTCTCAACCGCTATGGAGAGCTAACTTCCAGAGCTTTCCAGCAATATATTATAGCCCATACTTTTCTTCGGATTAGAAGGCCCAAAACTGGCGTCCAACGCCAGTTTCCTGCCCCCTTCTAGGCGTCCAGTGCCCAAAAGCAGAGACCAGCATCCAAACGCCCAATGAGGACCCCCTAGCTAGTGTTTCACGCCCCAAGAACCTCATAGCACGTAGACCTCATCGAATCTCAGCTCAGACACTCAAAAAGTGGGCCCTAGAAGTGAATTTTAGCACTAACTAGACTGTTTTACCCTTACTAGTCATCTGTTTAGTATTTAAAGGATTAAATTTATGTTATTCGAGCCTTTTTTGACAACACGCACACCATACATGATTTCCATTGTATTTTACTTTTAGTATGAGTTTCTAAACCTCCTAGGTTGAGGGGAGGAGCCCTGCTGAGTCCTATGAATCAATAAAAGTATTACTATTTCTTTTTCGATCCGTGTCTGATTTACTTCTAAGATGTATATCCGATCTTTATCGTGGTGAATAGAATGATCAGACAATCAGCTCTATTCATCACATAAAGATAAATGTGCTTTACAAACACCCGCGTCTACTTGGGTTCGTGTGAATACGAGGCTGGAAAGCACGAACCAACAGCTATGTTTATACATCTCTCTTACGGCTAATCCAAAACTTCATTGGGGACTTCTCGAGACACTAGTTCGGTCAATTTTTGGGGAGATTATGGTCTCCGTGGTATAGACTAGAATCCTAAGAAGCAGCATTCTCTGATACGGAAGATTCGACCTTGTCTGTGGCATTTTGAGTAGGATCGCCAAGAGAATGAACTGCTAGAGCTTCACCCTCCGTCAGATTGAATGACCACGGGCAATGGCGTTTGATCTGGAGCAGAGAAGATCAATGACCACGGGCAATGGCTCTGATCACATACAGCCTGCAATAGAAAAAGATCATTCACACGCAGAGAAGACAGTAGTACCAAACTTAATTCAGAAATACAAAGCAACTCCAACTCTCAACTCTATCCTTAATTATAACCATTTTACTGATTTCTATTCCAATACTCCTTTAAATGCAAATTTGACAACTCTTCCAACAACCTTCTGATCTGCCTGACTAAGCCTACAAAATAACCATAATTTGCTTCAAACTACAATCCTCATGGGATAGATCCTGACTCACTCAGGTATTACTTGAACAACCCAGTGCACTTTCTGGTACAACAGTACGAAGGTGTAGGGATTCGTGCTACCAGGCAGCCATTAACAAGCACTGAAAACAAAGGTACTCAGAAGAAAGTACCTAAAGGCTGGAGGGATAAGAAAGTCCCTATTGAAGGCCTCTCACCTGGCATGAGAATTGTCTTCACCAAGAAACCAGTCATACCACATACAGTGAGTCGTGTCTTGTCCCTAGAGCATGTGGAGCTCATTCATGAGGAGACAGGAAGAAAGTTCACCGTAAGGGGCAAAATTCTGAGCCCATACTCACCTCCGTAAGGAGCTAACCGTGAAGCTAATGATGTTAAAGAAGTGCTTGTTGGGAGGCAACCCAACCTTAATTAATTATTTCTATTTTTTTTAATTCCTTAATTTTATTTTTCCTTAAGTTATTTTTTTTAGGTTCATGATCATGTGCAGCAATCAGAACAGACCACTCTGGATGGAGTGTTGTTGGAGTTAAACGCCAACTGGGGAGCAGACCCTTGGTGTTCAATGCCAATGCAGAGGGCAAAAAATCTGAATTTCCTAGTCTCTCAGGACCAATGGGTCCCACAGCATCTTTACCTACCCCACTTCTTCCTTATTACTTTCATACTTCCCCACACACTCTTCCCTATAAAACCCTAGCCTAATCAAATCCATATCACTTCCCCAAAACCATCATAACTCCCACCAAGCCCCACCCACTTCAAAATCAATTTTTCCTCCCATTTACCCCACCCATGACCGAACCTACCCTAGCCCACTCCTGTAAATACCCCTCATTCTAACCCTTCATACACAGACCTTTCATATACACCTCTAAGCCCCATTCGGCCGAACCCTCTCTCTTCCTCTATCTTCCTCTATTTTCTTCTTCTTCTATTCTATTCTTCTCTTTTCTTTATTTTTGCTCGAGGATGAGCAAAGTTTTTAAGTTTGGTGTGGGAAAAGTGTTGCTTTTTGCTTTCCATTACCGCTTATGGCACCCAAGGTTGGAGAACCCTCTAGAAAGTAGAATGAAAATGCAGTAGCCGCCACCTCCGAATCTTGGGAGATGGAGAGATTCATCACCAAAACCCACTAAGACCACTTCTATGAAGTAGTGGCAGAGAAGAAGGTAATCCCTGAGATCCCTTTCTAGCTCAAGAAGAATAAGTATCTGGAAATCCAAAAAGAGATCTGGAGAAGAGGTTGGGAAGTCCTAACCAATCCCATCCAAGAAGTTGGAATATTAATGGTGCAAGAGTTCTATGCTAATGCATGGGTCACGAAAAACCATGACATTAGTGTAAACCTGAATGCCAAGAATTGGAGCACCATGGTCCGAGGGAAAATCTTATATTTTAGCCCGGAAAGTGTGAGGTTGGCGTTCAACTTGTCTTTGATGCAAGGAGATCCACATCCTTACATTAGGAGAGTCAGCTTTGATTAGAAACTGGATCAAGTGCTCTCAGACATCTGTGTGGAAGGAGCACAGTAGAAAATGGATTCCTAAGGCAAGCCCATTCAACTAAGAAGGCTTGACCTCAAGCCCATAGCTAGAGGATGGTTGGAATTCATCCAACACTCTATCATCCCCACTAGCAACCGGTCAGAAGTGACTATTGAAAGGGCTATCATGATCCATTTGAAGTGAGATGGAAGTACATGAGGTGATCCCTCAACAAGATAGCTGAGAAGCCTTTCACCAATGCAAGGTTGGCATTCCTACACCTCATTTGTCATCTATGCAATTCAGCTGGAATTGTCATAGAGGGAGATATCTCCATTGAGGAAGACAAGCCTATCATTAAGAAGAAGATGGAGCAAACTAGAGACAATACACATGAACCTCTGCAGCCGCCTCAGCATGAGATCCCTGAGATGCATCAAGGGATGTATTTTCCTCCTCAAAGCTATTGGGATCAATAGCATACTACCATGGGAGAATTAAGCTCTGACATGAATCAGTTGAGAATGGAGCATCAAGAGTATTCCACCATCCTCAATGAAATAAAGGAAGACCAAAGGGCTATGAGGGAAGAAAAATAAAAGCAAAGGAGTGACATTGAAGAGATCAAGCACTACATTGGATCCTCAAGGAGGAGCACTAGCCGCCAACATTAAAGGTGGATTCGTTCTCTTAATCCCCTCTCCTTATGTTATTTTTCTATTTTCTGTATGCTTTATTGTCTATTCTCTTGTTCTTATTGCATGATCATTTCCATTTATGTCTTAAAGTTGTAAAATGTTCCATATGTACCTCACTTTGCTTAAAAGAAAATTTTATTTGAAAAGAATTGAGAGATACATGAATTTTAAGTTATATAATAAGAATAGTTCAATTATTTTGATGTGGTGGCATTGGTTTTGTTTTATAAATGTATGAATAAATAGTGCATATTTGAAGTTGAAATTAAGAATGTTGGCTCTTGAAAGAATGCTGAAAAAGGAAAAGTATTATTGGTAATCTGAAAAATACAAAAATTGATTCTTGAAACAAGAAAAAGAAGCAAAAAGAAAAAGAAAAAGCTTGTTGTAAAAGAAAAAAATAATATATGCATGCGAAAAAATAATAAAATGGCAAAAAAAAATAAATAAAAAGCAGAAAAAGCCAATAGCTCTTTAAACCAAAAGGCAAGAGCAAAAACCAGTAGCCCTTTAAACCAAAAGGCAAGGGTAAAAGGATCCAAAGATCCTAAGAGTGTGCTTAAGAGCTCTAGACACCTCTATCTGGAGATTCTAGCAAAGCTGAATTACAATCCGAAGGGGTTCACCCAGTTAAAGTGTTTGTGGCATTTATGTATCCGGTGGTAATATTGAAAAACAAAGTGCTTAGGGAATAAAAAAGAGAACTAAACTAGGAAAGTCAATAATATCATCTAGATTCTAAGTTCCTAAAGAGACCAAGATTTCTAAGTTTCAATGGATAGTGAGATGTCAAAACTATTCAGAAGCAAAAAGCTACTAAGTCCCGCTCATCTAATTGAAACTGAGCTTCATTGGAAAATCTGAGATTTATTGTATCTCACTCTTCTTTTTATCCTACTGTGTTTTTAGTTGCTTGGGGACAAGCGATAGTTTAAGTTTGGTGTTGTGATGAATGGATATTTTATACGCTTTTTAGCATCATTTTCATATAGTTTTTAGCATGTTTTGTTTAAATTTTATTATATTTTCATAGGATTTAGCATAAATTTTACACTTTTGGATTCTACTTTGAGTTTGTGCGTTTTGTGCAATTTCAAGTATTTTATAGCTGAAATTAAGGAGCTGGAGCAAAAGTCTTATTCAAAGACAGAGAAAGCACTGCAGATGCTGTCTAGATCTGATCTCCTTGCACTCGAAAGAGCTTTTCGGGAGCTACAGAAGTTCGAATGGAGCGTTCTTCATGGCTATGAAAAGCTTACTTTCGGATCTTTCCAACAATGTATAATAGTTCATACTTTAATTCAGATTAGAAGGCCCAAAACTGGCATCCAACGCCAGCCTCCTGCCCTATTCCAGGCGTCCAGCACCCAAAGGAGGAGACCAGCGTCCAAACGCCCAAAGAGGACCCCTAGCCAGTGTTTAATGCCTTAGAGGCCTCATAGCACATGGATCTAATCAATGCTCAGCCCAAACACTCACCCAATAGGCCCTATAAGTGATTTTTAGCACTAAAAGACTGTTTTATCCTTTCTATGTAATTGATAAATCCCATTTATAGGGTTTATCTTGTATTAATTTTTGGGGATTTTATCACCTTTTACCCACATTTATCCATTAAAATAGCATGGTTTTATAACTTCTCCCTTAATTGTGCTTAAGAGTGAAAACATGCTTTTTAGGACTTAAAATAGCTAAATCTAATTCTCCTTGATTCCATTAGATGCCTTGATATGTTTGTTAAGTGATTTCAGATTTAGGAGGCAAGGATTGGACCATGGGAATGAAGAAAAAGCATGTAGAAATGGATAACTCATGAAGAAATGATGGAATCGCAAAAGTTGTCAAGCCGACCTCTTCGCACTTAATTGACCATAACTTGAGCTATAGAGGTCCAAATGATGGGGTTCTAGTTGGGTTGGAAAGTTAACATCCAGGGCTTCGAAATGATATAAGATTTGTGATAGTTGCATCGCGCATAGGGGCTCACACACGCACGGTGCGCGGACGCACCAATGGTGGCATATGATCCACTTAATGCAACTTGTGGCCAGCGATTTTAGAAGCCTTGTGGGCCCAATCTAACTCATTTCTGATGCTATTTAAGCCAAGATTGAAGAGGGATGAACAAGTTAGTTACCATTAGTTTAGTTTAGTTTAGTTTTGGAGGGAAAGTTAGTTTTAGAGAGAGAAGCTCTCACTTCTCTCTAGAATTAGGATTAGGATTAGGTTTAGCTCTTAGATCTAGGTTTTAATTCATTCATTCTTCTACTTCTACTCTTCAATTCCTTGTTGTTAGATTCATTCTTCTTCTATTCTTTTGTTGTAATTCCTTTATGTTGTTCTTATACTTTGTTGTAGATCTACTTTTGTTCCTTCTACTTTCTTCCAATTCAATTCAAGGTAATCCATAATAATTGTGTTCATTTGATTTGTTGTTGTTAATTCTTTGCAATAATAGTTGTGAGATTTTGTTTTGTTGTTGATTTACTATGCTTTTCTTTTATGCCTTCCAAGTGTTTGGTGAAATGCTTGGTTGGATTTTAGAGTAGAATTTGGCTTGGAAAGGTAAATTAGGACTTCTTGAGTTGCTAATGTCCAAGTAATTAATGATTGGGATCCATTCACTCTAGTTCTCACTAATTGAATTAGTGGAGAGTTAGGACCTATGAACTTGGATTGATATATCTCATTTAAGTTTCCTTTACTACTAGTTAGAGGATGATTTAGTGAGATTAATCCTTGCCAATTTTCATATTGTGGTTAGTGATTAGGATAGAGATCCTTGACCACCAACCCTTGCCAAGACCTTTTTAGCTATTAGTTTACTTTCTTGCCATTTATCTTTCATGTTTCTTATCAAAAACCCCAAAATAACTCATAACCAATAACAAGACACTTTATTGTAATTCCTAGGGAGAACGACCCGAGGTTCAATACTTCGGTTTATAAATTTTAGGGGTTTGTACTTGTGACAAACAACTTTTTGTATGAAAGGATTATTGATTGGTTTAGAAACTATACTTGCAACGAGAATTCATTTGTGAAATTCTATGCCATAAAAAATCCAATCATCAAAATGGCGCCGTTGCCGGGGAATTGCAATAGTGTTATGTTATTGGTTATTGTACATATGTGAATAGTGTGAATATCTTGCTTTTTGCTTTATTTGCTAGTTGTAGAATTTTGTTTCTCTTGTTTTCTATTAGCTTTTGATTTTTTGTTCTCTCTTTTCATCATGAATTCTCACTTTGGCTATGAGTGTGATTACAACTATGTTGTAGGAAGTAGAGATTACAATGAAGAGATGTATCAAGGATGGGATAACCAAAGATGGGAGGAGCAATATGTAAATGATCAATCTTCTTGGCAACAACCTCCACCAATATACTATGAAGAAGAGCCATTCTATGATGCATACCAATCCAATGGCTATGGTGAATCTCCTTGTGACTTTCAAGAACCACCACCATATGCCTATGAACCCCCTACTCAACATAGCTTTGAACTACCATGCTCACAAGTCCTCTACCACCAAGCACCTTCATATGACCTTAATCCTTATCTACCACACCAACCACCTTTTGAGCCACGTGAGCCACATATTGAACCACCACCATTCCAACCTCAATACTTCCAAGAGCCACATTCTCCATATTATGACCAAGATGAACCACCCCCAATGTATGAGAAATTTCAACCACAAGATGAATTCTACATTCCACCACAACCCTCCATGGAAGAATTTCCATGTCCATCTTTCAAGGAAGCAATGGATCGACTTCAAGCAACCGTCCATGAAAAATTAGATGCATGGAACTCATACCATATGTCCAAGAATGATTGTGAATGAGCAACCAAAGAGAGAAGTATGAAGGGGATTGTAGAATCTCAACTTGAGAACAATAGATTGGAGTGTGTTGAGCAACAAATGGAACAAATGGAGTACATAGAACCACCACGTCATTACTATGATGAACCACATTCCTATTATGAACACTTCCCCCAATATGATGAACCCTCCCATCCACCCCAATCTCTAATGGATTAAACCCTTGGTGTTCTTCTTTAAAGACAAGAGGAGATGACAAGGGATATGCAACAATTCATGACCGCCTTGGATGAGGTGGTAAACCAGCTAGCATCCCAACTTTTGGACACTTAAGGAACTCCCATGGCTACATGCGGAGAATCTAAAGAGGAACATTGCATGAAGGAGAGATTGGAAACTCCAGTGGAAAAGGAGGAATGCTACTTTGTGTTAGAACAATTGGAGGAACCTTTGACCATTGAAGAAAAGGAAAAAGTGGTTGAAGACTTAGGAGATGCGGAACCCCCATTGGGAATCTAGGGTTGAAGAAAACCCCTCCAAGAAGATTGAAGTTGATGTTGAGGAGGAATGTGCACAACCTCCAAGGCATATCCTATATGAAGACTTGGAAGGAATGGAGCAAGAGTTGAGTTCCTTTGGAGATGAAGATCAAGCATCGAATCCTAGTGGTGGTGAATCCTTTGAACTTGAAGAACCCTCTCCCGATGAAGAAGAGAGCGATGTGGAGGTAGATTTCTCTCAACCTCCCATTTATGATTTAAATGACGGAGAAGAATTAGATGAAATTGATGAACAAATGATTGAATTTGAAAAATCTTGTGAAGAGGTGGAAGTCCTTAGAAAAAGAAGAACGGAAGTTGAGTGCGCTTTGTCAAGATCTTTGAAAGCTTCTTTGCCTAGGTTGTCATATATTCCTTCACTTGAGTAGGTAAAACTCATTTCTAGTAGCTTTATTATCCCACTTGAATATGGTTTGCTTGAAATGGATGGCCAACTTAGGAAACTTCGTGGGATGAAGCGTAAGCGGAAAAGGTTTTGTGGTGGGTGTTGCAAATCAAGACTCATTATGGTTGATGCATCAAACATGAGATATAAAGGGTGGAGTAGTGTTCAAATAGATGGGTCTAGGAGGATTGTTGGCCACTATATAGAGAATTCATCTTGTTCACCACTCAGATGGGCTAATAATGATGATCAACTTCAAGACGGGTGTGAAAATAAAGTGTGGGATCCCGGATTAGAAAAAGAGGATCAATTTTGGGAGCCCCAAGCTTGTGAAGAACTCCATTAACACTTGGCTCAATCCATGAGAAATCTTGGGGCACAATGGAGAACCAAGCATTGGTGGGAGTTCCAAGATGAATTCAAGCACAAGCCACCTTGAGAGGAGCTCCTCATAAGTCCAACTTAAGGACAATAAACAAAAGTGCTAGGTAGAAGACACCCCACCATGGTAACTTCTTTTCATTTTCTTTTTTTGTATATATTGGTAAAAGTAGTTTAATTTCTTTTTTTGATTAGTTTGTTGAGTTTAATTAGCATTTTATCATGTTAAATAAGGTTTTAGGGTATTTTGGTAGTTGTTTGGAGGTTTGGAATGCTTGGATTGGTGCAAAAACATAGCAAAACTTTTTGAAAAACAGAGCACCATCCACGCGTATGCGCACTGTGCGCGTAAGCGTGCATCAAGCGTTTTCGACCATCCACGCGCGCGCGCCATGCTTGCGTACACGTGGATTGAGAAGTTCCACATTCCATACATTTTCCAGAGAGTTGTGCCTGTGCTACGCCAACGTTGTGCCTTTGGCACAACCCCACTCGCGCGTACGCGCATATGACGCGTACGCACAACTCTCGAAATAAACCATCTGCGGGCGCGCGGTATGCGCGTGTACGCGTGGATTTCCTTCCTTCACCACATTTATTCTCTTCTCCTCTTTCCATTTCTTCCCTTCTCCTTTCTTCTTCCCTTCTCCTACCCCTCATCCAACACTTCCAAACACCATTGATAACCATTTATTTTAGTTAGTTAATTAGTTAGTCTTAGTTTAGTTTTCATTTTATTTTCTCTCTTTTCATTATAAGTGTTGGATTATTGAATTTGTTTACTATACTTGCTGCCCCTTATTGCCTAAATGCTATTTTAGCATGAATGTTTTTAGATAATCTTTGTTGGATTTTATGATTGAGGTTATATTTTGCTACTTGGTATTGAGCTTTTCATGCTTATCTTTTTAAAAAAAACACCAAGTGATGAGAATTGCCTTCGAGCTTGTAACTCTTCTTGAATTACATGATTTGGCCACCATGTGATTTGAGCCTCATTCTGTGATTAGGCAACCTTTTGATGGATGATGTTGTGCATTTACCTTAATGCCTTGCGTTATGATCATATGCATCCATATGTTTTTAGCTTGAACGCTTTCATGCTTCTTCAATGCTTGTTTTACCTTACAAGTTCACTTAAAGCATCTCATGCACACTAGAATAAGTGAAGTGCATGCTTCTTTTGTGACATTGCTTTTTATGCTAATGTGTGTTCTAAAAGGTGCCTAATTTAGAACTCACATCCCTATTTTCACTAATGTCACACTAATTCACTCACTCATTCCTAGTGATTTACCTCATTCTAACAATGTATGCTTCCTTGCTTTTGTTTTCTGGTGCACGAAATTGTGATCATCAATGGTGCCATCAACATGGTACGCTCAATTACAATCTCAACTCTTTATCACAACTTCGCACAACTAACCAGCAAGTGCACTGGGTCGTCCAAGTAATAAACCTTACGCGAGTAAGGGTCACTCCCACAGAGATTGTTGGTATGAAGCAAGCTATGGTCATCTTGTAAATCTCAGTCAGGCGGATTCAAATGGTTATAGAGGATTGATAATTAAAAGATGAATAAAACATAAAATAAAGATAAAGATACTTATGTAATTCATTGGTGAGAATTTCAGATAAGTGTATGGAGATGCTTTGTCCCTTCCGTCTCTCTGCTTTCCTACTGTCTTCATCCAATCCTTCTTACTCCTTTCCATGGCAAGCTGTATGTTGGGTATAACCATTGTCAATGGCTACAGTCCCATCCTCTCAGTGAAAATGTTCAACGCGCTCTGTCACAGCACGGCTATTCATCTGTCGGTTCTCGATCATGTCGGAATAGAATCTAGTGATTCTTTTGCATCTGTCACTAACGCCCCACAATCGCGAGTTTGAAGCTCGTCACAGTCATTCAATCCTTGAATCCTACTCAGAATACCACAGACAAGGGTTAGACCTTCCGGATTCTCAAGAATGCCGCCATCAATTCTAGCTTATACCACGAAGATTCTGATTAAGGAATCCAAGAGATATCCACTCAATCTAAGGTAGAACGGAGGTGGTTGTCAGGCACACGTTCATAGGTGAGAATGATGATGAGTGTCACGGATCATCACATTCATCAAGTTGAGGAACAAGTGATATCTTAGAACAAGAATAAGCTTAATTGAATAGAAGAACAATAGTAATTGCATTAATACTCGAGGTACAGCAGAGCTCCCCACCTTAATCTATGGTGTGTAGAAACTCCACCGTTGAAAATACATAAGAACAAGGTCTAGGCATGGCCGAGAGGCCAGCCCCCATGATCTAAGAACTAGACGTCCAAAGATGAAAATACAATAGCAAAAGGTCCTATTTATAGAGAACTAGTAGCTTATGGTTTACAAAAATGAGTAAATGACGTAAAAATTCACTTCCGGGCCCACTTGGTGTGTGCTTGGGCTGAGCATTGAAGCATTTTTGTGTAGAGACTTTTTTTGGAGTTAAACGCCAGCTTTTGTGCCAGTTTGGGCATTTAACTCCCACTTCTGTGCCAGTTCCGGCGTTAAACGCCGGGCAATCTTGAGCTGATTTGGAACGCCGGTTTGGGCCATCAAATCTCAGGCAAAGTATGGACTATTATATATTGCTGGAAAACCCAGGATGTCTACTTTCCAACGCAATTGAGAGCACTTCAATTGGGCTTCTTGTAGCTCTAGAAAATCCACTTCGAGTGCATGGAGGTAAGAATCCAACAGCATCTGCAGTCCTTTTTCAGCCTCTAAATCAGATTTTTGCTCAGGTCCCTCAATTTCAGCCAGAAAATACCTGAAATCACAGAAAAACACACAAACTCATAGTAAAGTCCAGAAAAGTGAATTTTAAATAAAAACTAATAAAAAATATAATAAAAACTAACTAAAACATACTAAAAACATACTAAAAATAATGCCAAAAAGCGTATAAATTATTCGCTCATCACAACACCAAACTTAAATTGTTGCTTGTCCCCAAGCAACTGAAAATCAAATAGGATAAAAAGAAGAGAATATACTATAGACTCCAAATTATCAATGAAACTTAGCTCCAATTAGATGAGCGGGACTAGTAGCTTTTTGCCTCTGAACAGTTTTGGCATCTCACTTTATCCTTTAAAGTTCAGAATGATTGGCTTCTATAGGAACTCAGAATCCGGATAGTGTTATTGATTCTCCTAGTTAAGTATGATGATTTTTGAGCACAACTACTTTATGAGTCTTGGCCGTAGCCCAAAGCACTCTGTTTTTCAGTATTAACACCGGATACATACATGCCACAGACACATAACTGGATGAACCTTTTTAGATTGTGACTCAGCTTTGCTAGAGTCCCCAATTAGAGGTGTCCAGGGTTCTTAAGAACACTCTTTTTGCTTCGGATCACGACTTTAACTGCTCAGTCTCAAGTTTTCACTTGACACCTTCACGCCACAAGCACATGGTTAGGGACAGCTTGGTTTAGCCGCTTAGGCCAGGATGTTATTCCTGTAGGCCCTCCTATCCACTGATGCTCAAAGTCTTGGATCCTTTTTATTATCCTTGCCTTTTGGTTTAAAGGGCTATTGGCTTTTTCTGCTTTTTTTTTTAATTCACTGCTTTTTCTTGCTTCAAGAATCATTTTTATGATTTTTCAGATCCTCAGTAACATGTCTCCTTTTTCATCATTCTTTCAAGAGCCAACAAGTTTAACATTCATGAACAACAAATTCAAAAGACATATGCACTGTTCAAGCATACATTCAGAAAACAAAAAAATATTGTCACCACATCAAAATAATTAAGCTAGTTTTAAGGATGAATTCGAAATCATGTACTTCTTGTTCTTTTAATAAAAACAGTTTTCATTTAAGAAAGGTGATGGATTCATAGGACATTCATAACTTTAAGGCATAGACACTAAGACACTAATGATCATAAGACACAAACATAGATAAACATAAGCATAAAAATTCGAAAAATAGAAAAATAAAGAACAAGGAGATTAAAGAACGGGTCCACCTTAGTGATGGCAGCTTGTTCTTCCTCTTGAAGATCTTATGAAGTGCTTGAGCTCCTCAATGACTCTTCCTTGCCTTTGTTGCTCCTCTCTCATGACTCTTTGGTCTTCTCTAATTTTATGGAGGAGGATGGAATGTTCTTGGTGCTCCACCCTTAGTTGTCCCATGTTGGAACTTAACTCTCCTAAGGAGGTGTTGATTTGCTCCCAATAATTTTGTGGAGGAAAGTGCATCCCTTGAGGTATCTCAGAGATTTCTTGATGAGGAATTTCCTCATGTCCATGAGTGGGATCTCTTATTTGCTCCATCCTCTTCTTAGTGATGGGCTTGTCCTCATCAATGAGGATGTCTCCCTCTATGTTAATTCCAACTAAATTATAGAGGTGACAAATGAGATGAGGAAGGCTAACCTTGCCAAGGTAGAGGATGATGACATGTCATCATATACCTATTTTCTATGCTTTTTCATACAAGAAATTGATGATTTGTGCTTAAATATTGAATGCTTTTATACTTAATTGGTATATTTCCTTGATCTTTTAATTTTATAAATCTTGTAGGAAATAAGAAGAAAAAGAAGCAAAGAAGCATAAAAAAGGAGAAAAAAAGAGCTTTGGGACACACTTTGAAGTTGGAACACACTTTGGAGCCTTAGGCCACGCTTTTAAAAGCGTGGCCCATGACCAAATTAATGAAGAATAGGCAATCAGCACACACTGCCCTGCTCTTGCCAAGGGCAGGGCAGAATCGTGATGCAAAGTGAGGTTGGAAGCAAGAATTTTCGCCAAGGTAAAATCTGGGCGCTCACAGCATGACCATGCCTCCTTCAAAGGGCTATAACTTGAGCTACAGACGTCCAATTGATGTGCTTCCAGTTGCGTTGGAAAGCTGACATTCAGAGCTTTCCAACGATATATAGCAATCCATATTTGGCATAAAATTGTGACAAGAACGAGAGGCATATTTAAGGGCCAAAAATAAGCGAAAATAAACCAAATTGCTTCCACCAAGGCTCGAAGCTGGAGCCTCACTCCAAAACAAAGTAGCGCTCAATTTTCTGCCCTGCCCTCTTGGAGAGCAAGGCAATGTCGTGCTCTTCATGGAAAATCAAGGAAAAATTGCTCCTCAAGTGCTTGCCACAAGGATCGAACACGGCACCATGAGGAAGCAAGGAACTAGGCCTTATTTTGGTGCCAAGAAAACCAAGAAAAATAAGTAGCGTGTGCATTACCCGAGTTTTGAACATGGGGCTTCAACTTTGGAAACATTGCCCTGCCCTCCGCAAGGGCAGGGCAGCATCTTGTGGTGCACGGCCAGCGCACCAGATTGGCGCACCAATGGAGCTTCGGCAGCAACATAGCGCACGCACAGGCAACATTCTGGCGCACCAAAAATTTCTGCCCTGCCCTTGTGGAGGGCAGGGCAGCATCCTCACACACCAAGCTCGCACGAGGGCCACACGCACCATTTTCTGCCCTGCCCTCCACAAGGGCAGGGCAGCCTCCTGGGAGCAAACACTCATGGGCCAAAATTCAACCAAAATTCCATTTAAATTCAATTCCTCTCCAAATTGAATCAAGGCCAACCAAACCCATTTCTCCTCAAATCCAAAGCAAGCAAGGCCCACATCATCACTCAAAGGCACATGGATCAATTAAATTAGGATTTTCATTTTTGTAATTTGTTTTAATTTCATTTTCATTTTTCACTTTGTAAAGCCTATATAAAGGCATCAATTCCATCTCACTGAGGGAGGCCGGCTCCATTAGGGAGTAGTAGATAGCTCTCTCTTTTAATTTTCCTTTCTGCTTAAATTTTGGATCAAGAATTGAAGGAATTCTGTTTCAATTCTCCATCTAAAATTCATTTGTGTTCTTCTGCATAATTGAGGAAATTGAGAAATTGGATCTGAAGTTTCTTTTACTGCTTTCATCTTTCTTCTCTTCGGCAAGTTGTCTTCTACTTTGATCAAGGAAGGAATTGAGATCTAGACTTGTTTTCTAGTCTCTATGATTTCCTGAGATTTTCAATTTTATTCTGCACTTAAGCTGAACTTAATTTCTGTTTGCTCCTTCAAGAAATTTTGCCTTGCTGTTTACATCTGCTGCTTTTATTTCATCTTCATTTTACCTTTCTGTTTCTATTGCTTCTAATTTACTTTCAAGCACTTTAATCTCCCTGCAATTGTTCTAAGCTTGGATCTACTAGTTTCATTTAATTTCCAGCACCCCAGCCCCCTTTACATTTGATGCAATTTTACAATTCTTGCAATTTAAGTTTCAGCTATTTTACTTTCTTGTTCTTTAAGTTACTTGCAATTTTACTTTCTGCACTTTAATTCTCCTTGCTATTTACTTTCTATTGGCTACACTTCATCCAAATTCACTTCAATATTAGCTTGACTAAACTAATCACCCACTAAAGTTGCTTGATCCATCAATCCCTGTGGGATCGACCTCACTCTTGTGAGTTATTACTACTTGATGCGACCCGGTATACTTGCCAGTTGGATTTGTGTGTTGGAAATTCATTTTTCCACAAAAACACCATCAAGTTTTTGGCGCCGTTGCCGGGGATTGATTAGATCAACAATGATTAAGTGGGTGAGAAGTCTAGATCAAGCATTTTCTTTTTTTTGTTCTCTGTTTTAAAGTTGAAACCAAGGTGTTTGTGTTTTTGCCTCACTAAGAAATTCTTTCTCTGTGACATGAATTTCAAATTTCATTGATGTTTACAAAATACAAATGGAGTTCAACTCATCTTATGGTCAAACAAAATTTTATGGGATATCACCCACCATCACCGATCTCTAATAGTGTTTGGGAATATCACCAAGAAAATACAAATTCTAAGCACTCCAACCCATGGAGATTTGCTTCAGAGACACAAGATGAGCAAGAGAATCATATGGGATACTTCCCACCACCACAAAATGATTCAAGTCATTATTCTAATGGTGGCTGGGAGTATCACCAAGGAATGAAAGAGCATTCACCCTCACATCCCAGTTTTTCATTTGAAAGTTCTTCATCACTAGATTATGCCTCAACACAAAGTTTCCTCCAAAATCTATACAAGTCATCCCATCAATCACACAACTCATTCCACACCCCTCAACACAGCTTCACCACAACATATCCACGTCACCAAAATTACTCTCAACCTTCATCTCTTGAACCATCAGATGAGGATTACCTTCAAGCCATTGAAATACATAGAAAACTCGTGGAAAGATACACACAACCCCAATCCTGGAAAGAAATCATCCTCAAGAAGATGAATGAGCCCTTGGAGCAAACAAGGAGGAACTTAGAACCATCAAACAGAGAGGATGAAGACCAATTTGTGGGTAAGGAAGTGGAAAAGCAAGATGAGGAAGCCTCTGTGTCAAGTGAAATTTCAATGAAAAAGGAAGAGGTGGTGGAAGTATTTGGACATGAGCCAAGGATTCTACATTCACAAGAGCCACTTGAGGTGACAATGAAACACAAAGATTTCCTCCCAGAGGCATTAATGGAAAATCATGAAGAAGAAAGGGAGGAAGACATTCAAGAGAAGTCACACTCAACTGAAGTAGAGAAGTACATGAAGGAAAAGCTCATGGAACCACTAATGCAAGAGGCTCTTGATAAAGAAATCACTCTAACAATCACACAGCAACCAAAACTTGGATTCAAGGAAGTGAAGGCAATTAACAAAAGCACCAAGAAGAGGATTGTGACCAAGATATCAAGGACAATATTCAAGAAAAGGTCAACTGCAAACAATCCTCCCCCTGATCAAGCAAGCAAGCTCAACCAAGCAAATTTCAAAAGAAAGCTTGCTGAGAGGAAACCAAGAAAGGGGACAATAGCTGAAACTTCTCCTCCCTTGAAGTCATTCCTCTTAATAAACTGGAAGAAGAGGAAGAAAGTGAAGAATAGGTAGACAGTAGGTACATTTCTTTTCCCTTGCTTTGTTTAAATTTCAATAAATTGGCATATGATTACATTCTAAGTTTGGTGTTGCCTTGCAACAAATTATTTTCAATCGTTTTGGATGATTGCATCAAATCAAAAATGGAAGTGACACATGATGTGTGGAAAACGATCCAACACAAAACTCACCGGCAAGTGTACCGGGTCGCATCAAGTAATAATAACTCACATGAGTTAGGTCGATCCCACAGGGATTGAAGGATTGAGCAATTTTAGTTTAGTGGTTGATTTAGTCAAGCGAATCAAGTTTTGGTTGAGTGGGTTGTACTTAACAGAATATAAATTGCTTGGAATGTAAAGGGAGAGGGGGAATTTGCAGTAAATTAAAGAACAGGAAAATAAACTTGCTGAATCTTAAAGAATAAGAAAATAAATGACTGAAACTTAAAGTGCAAGAAATGTAAATTGCAGAAACTTAAATGGCAAGAAATATAAATTGCTTGAATATAAAAGGGATTTGAGGACTGGGATTTGCAGAATCTAAACAAAGATAAATTGAATCACCACAATTAATAGAGCAGAAATTGAATTGGAAGCAATGAGAATTCAAACAGAAATTGAAAGTAAATTGCAGCAGGGTTCACAGAAGAACCAAAAGTAAATTGGGATCTCAGGACTCCAGAGACTAGGTAGCAGAGCCTAGATCTCAATTGCCATCCTAGATCCAAGTTCTCAAAGCAATTGACAAGAAATTGAAGAAGAAGCAGTAAAGAAACTTAAATTGAACTCAATTATGCAGAAGAGGGATTAAAGAGATTTTGAATGGAGATTGAGACAGAATTTCCTCAATTCTTCACACCTAAAACTCAAAACAAGAAAAGTAAAAATGCCCAAGCAAGAACGAGGAAGAAGAGAGATCAATTCTCCTCCCCAATTCTCTGAAATCTCAGTGAAGACACCAAGAGAAGTTCCCAAGTGCAAAAATAAAATTCAAAGCTCAAAGAAAGTGCAAAATTCAAAAGCTAAGCCAAAGGTTTTTAATTACATCAAACTAGCTCCTATTTATACACTTTCTATTCTTGGATTTTGGGATTTGGATGGGCTTTTGATTTGGTGAAGAAATGAATTAAATTGGAGTTTTAATTGAATTTTCGGCCCAAAAATAATAGCTCCCAGGAGGCTGCCCTGCCCTTGTGGAGGGCAGGGCAGAAAATTGATGTTTGGTGCGTTGCTGGTGCGGGCGTGGTGCAGGCTGGTGCGCAGAATGCTGCCCTGCCCTCGCGGAGGGCAGGGCAGGAAAAATTGGTGCGCCAGAGATGTGCCACGGTGCGTGCTGATGCTGCCAGAATCATGCCATGGTGCGCCAGAATGGTGCCTTGGTGCACAGAATGCTGCCCTGCCCTCGCGGAGGGCAGGGCAGAAAAATATGGTGCTGCCAGGATCGTGCTGTGGTACGCGCTGGTGCTGCCAGGATAGTGATTTGGTGCGCTAGAAATGTCCCTTGGTGCGCCAGATTCATGCACCAACAAAATGCTGCCCTGCCCTCGCGGAGGGCAGGGCAGTGTTTCCAAAATGAAGTCCCGCGTTCGAATCCGGGCAGAAACACATGCTCATTCATTTTCCTTGGTTTCTTGGCACGGTAATGGAACTTAGTTCCTTGCTTCCTCATGGTCCCGTGTTCAACTCTTGTGGCAAGCATCATAGGCATTTTTCCTTTGATTTTCTTCCTTGGTGAGCCCGATACTGCCCTTGTGGAGGGCAGGGCAATATTTTCTTCTTCTTGATTCCAAGGCACAAATTTGTGCTCTGCCCTTGTAGTGGGCAGGGCAGAGTTGCCTTATTTGCCTTGTTCCCTTATGTTGCCCTCCTAGAGGGCAGTGTGCCCTTGTGGAGGGCAATGCTTGCCTCCCCCATTGTATGCGGCACACTTTTCCTTCCTTTGACCACGCTTCCTTCTCCTTGGGTCACGCTTTCTTAGGCCACGCTTTTCTTCTTGTATTCTTTTCTTCACCTGAAATAAACCAAAACAACCACTCCAAGTATCACTAAATTCGTAAGGCTTATAAATCAATTAAAATTCAATTAAAATTAGCTTAAACCTCATGAATTAACATTAATTTCATGGTGGTTGCTTGATTTAAAGAAGTTGTGCATTTTCACTCCAAATCACTTACTTAAGATGCAAGAAAGTGCATAAAGACTAACAAAACAAATGAAATTAGCTTGAAAAATGGGTATATGATGACTTGTCATCACAACACCAAACTTAAATCTTGCTTGTCCCCAAGCAAGCATCAAAACTAAGAGTAAATGATATGAATAAGAAAAGAACACATATCCTTATCAGGCATATAGCAGAACTTGATTTATGGAGTCTTTATGCAGACAATGACAACTCAATTATTGTTGCTGTTACATAATGTACATCTTTCCTCAAAGGCTTGCTAAACTTGCTGTTATAAGACTCACTTTTTAATTCCTCCCTTGCTAACTTTTCTTGGCTTACAATGCTTAACAAGCTTATTATTCTTTTGGAGGTTTGGTGTCAATTGTTGCAGTATTAGCCTTTGGCTTTATTTTCTTTTTCTTTTACTCAACATCTTTCCACCACAGACACATGGCTCACTAATTCTTCCTAGGATCATTGATGCCCAGCATCTCTTTGGATAACTAAATGTTCTGTATCTAAGTTGCTCTTTATTGTGGATTTTCAATTGGCCATCCCAAATCAGTTGATCTAAGTGACCGGGTTTTAAAATACCCATTAGAATTTACTCATCCAAGCATATCTTAGTACAAGAACACCACAGGCATATGTCCTAGGGTCCAAGCTATTGGTGTCCAACCTTTATTCTTTGTTTTTCTTGCCATTTTGGCTTTTTCTTCTTCCTTTTCTTTCTGTTTTTGTTACCAAGGGCTTTTTCATTATTGATAAGAGTCTTTACAACAGCAAGCTAACTCACACTTGAATGAGAATGATATTATGCAACAATTATTTCATGAGTTATGCATTTAATCAAACACATATACCACCACTAACTTCCATTCTTACTTATGCAACATTGGATATTTCAATTTTCAATTCAAATAATTCTCTTTTTATTTAAGCATATGGGCAACAAAACAAAATTTAAATCTAAGTGATGGATAACAAGCATTATGCAGATTTAGCATTTTTAACAAACAATTTCACTTGCAACTAGATAAACACTTTAGCACGATATACAATGGTTTCCAGATTCAAAACATTTCACAGCAGCAAGGATTAAGTTTAGATACAACCTTTGAAGTTGCAGCCCTTTGATTCTTCCTTCTGTTGTGTTCTCTTTGAGTTAAGATGCATAATGTCTTCAGGTGTTGACTTATGTCCTGCATAATTCTCAAAGTTGCTTGCTTCTCAAGCCCTTAATTATATGGTTAGTATGCATAAACTGAGTGTGGTTCCTGGATTGATTTTGGTGTGGGAACACCAAACTTAATTGTTTGCCACTGTCTCAGATGCAACAAGTTACCCATATTTGAAACCCTGTGTCCTTGCTAAAGGTTAATGAAAATAAAACTAGAAAGCAATTAAACAGTCGAATAATGTGTTTGGTTGTTTGGAGCTAGCATCATGCAAGAGGTGAGAATGTGTTTTTGAATGATATTTTTGGTGGAACACCAAACTTAAAATCTTTCATTCTCCCTTAAATTGTTTTGGTGTGCAACACCAAACTTAGCTCCTTGCAATCCATACCAATTATTCAACATTTTTATTGAAAAGGCTATGAAAGAAAACTACCTCAGGTTGGGTTGCCTCCCAACAAGCGCTCTTTTATTGTCACTAGCTTGACATTCCTTATTCTTGGTCAACTTCCAAAGTGTTTCAGGATCAAAAGGTGTGGATTCATTGCTCTTTCCTCCTGTCACAAAAGCAGAAACACAAACAGAGCCAGAAACTAAAACAGAGCACTTTGTAACTTGAGTGCAGTTAGAGTTAGTAGAGGCAAAGTCTCGAACAGTTAGTGTGTTAGTTTAAAAATAAAGAAAAAGTGCTTGATTTAGACCTCCACTTCACTTAATCATTGTCAATCTATTTCAATCCCCGGCAACGGCGCCAAAAACTTGATGTGTGGAAAACGATCCAACACAAAACTCACCGGCAAGTGTACCGGGTCGCATCAAGTAATAATAACTCACATGAGTGAGGTCGATCCCACAGGGATTGAAGGATTGAGCAATTTTAGTTTAGTGGTTGATTTAGTCAAGCGAATCAAGTTTTGGTTGAGTGGGTTGTACTTAACAGAATATAAATTGCTTGGAATGTAAAGGGAGAGGGGGAATTTGCAGTAAATTAAAGAACAGGAAAACAAACTTGCTGAATCTTAAAGAATAAGAAAATAAATGACTGAAACTTAAAGTGCAAGAAATGTAAATTGCAGAAACTTAAATGGCAAGAAATATAAATTGCTTGAATATAAAAGGGATTTGAGGACTGGGATTTGCAGAATCTAAACAAAAAGATAAATTGAATCACCACAATTAATAGAGTAGAAATTGAATTGGAAGCAATGAGAATTCAAACAGAAATTGAAAGTAAATTGCAGCAGGGTTCACAGAAGAACCAAAAGTAAATTGGGATCTCAGGACTCCAGAGACTAGGTAGCAGAGCCTAGATCTCAATTGCCTTCCTAGATCCAAGTTCTCAAAGAAATTGACAAGAAATTGAAGAAGAAGCAGTAAAGAAACTTAAATTGAACTCAATTATGCAGAAGAGGAATTAAAGAGATTTTGAATGGAGATTGAGACAGAATTTTCTCAATTCTTCACACCCAAAACTCAAAACAAGAAAAGTAAAAATGCCCAAGCAAGAACGAGGAAGAAGAGAGATCAATTCTCCTCCCCAATTCTCTGAAATCTCAGTGAAGACACCAAGAGAAGTTCCCAAGTGCAAAAATAAAATCCAAAGCTCAAAGAAAGTGCAAAATTCAAAAGCTAAGCCAAAGGTTTTTAATTACATCAAACTAGCTCCTATTTATACACTTTCTATTCTTGGATTTTGGGATTTGGATGGGCTTTTGATTTGGTGAAGAAATGAATTAAATTGGAGTTTTAATTGAATTTTCGGCCCAAAAATAATAGCTCCCAGGAGGCTGCCCTGCCCTTGTGGAGGGCAGGGCAGAAAATTGATGTTTGGTGCGTTGCTGGTGCGGGCGTGGTGCAGGCTGGTGCGCAGAATGCTGCCCTGCCCTCGCGGAGGGCAGGGCAAGAAAAATTGGTGCGCCAGAGATGTGCCACGGTGCGTGCTGATGCTGCCAGAATCATGCCATGGTGCGCCAGAATGGTGCCTTGGTGCATAGAATGCTGCCCTGCCCTCGCGGAGGGCAGGGCAGAAAAATATGGTGCTGCCAGGATCGTGCTGTGGTGCGCGCTGGTGCTGCCAGGATAGTGATTTGGTGCGTCAGAAATGTCCCTTGGTGCGCCAGATTCATGCACCAACAAAATGCTGCCCTGCCCTCGCGGAGGGCAGGGCAGTGTTTCCAAAATGAAGTCCCGCGTTCGAATCCGGGCAGAAACACACGCTCATTCATTTTCCTTGGTTTCTTGGCACGGTAATGGAACTTAGTTCCTTGCTTCCTCATGGTCCCGTGTTCAACTCTTGTGGCAAGCATCATAGGCATTTTTCCTTTGATTTTCTTCCTTGGTGAGCCCGATACTGCCCTTGTGGAGGGCAGGGCAACATTTTATTCTTCTTGATTCCAAGGCACAAATTTGTGCTCTGCCCTTGTAGTGGGCAGGGCAGAGTTGCCTTCTTTGCCTTGTTCCCTTATGTTGCCCTCCTAGAGGGCAGTGTGCCCTTGTGGAGGGCAATGCTTGCCTCCCCCATTGTATGCGGCACACTTTTCCTTCCTTTGACCACGCTTCCTTCTCCTTGGGTCACGCTTTCTTAGGCCACGCTTTTCTTCTTGTATTCTTTTCTTCACCTGAAATAAACCAAAACAACCACTCCAAGTATCACTAAATTCATAAGGCTTATAAATCAATTAAAATTCAATTAAAATTAGCTTAAACCTCATGAATTAACATTAATTTCATGGTGGTTGCTTGATTTAAAGAAGTTGTGCATTTTCACTCCAAATCACTTACTTAAGATGCAAGAAAGTGCATAAAGACTAACAAAACAAATGAAATTAGCTTGAAAAATGGGTATATGATGACTTGTCATCAACACACCAAGATTCTAAGTTTGGTGTGCCACTTATTTTCTATGCAACTCATCCAGCAACATCACTTGTCTGCATAATCATATTGACTTTACATTGTTATTTTTCTTTGTTTTGACAGTTCGTTTGCATTCTCTTTGTTTTAGTCACTTTTTTATTTTTTTTTGTTTTCTTTTATTAACTGTTTTGTTAATGCATCACCAAGAGATCTTTATTCATGACAAATCTTGGCTTGGTGATTGTATTCAACAAATAACAGTTTCTTTTGTTTAGTTTTAGTTCAAATAAATTGACATATGGTTGCATTCTAAGTTTGGTGTTGCTATGCAACAAAATTTGGTTCCAATATCTATTAGATACTTGCATCAATTCCAAGTGAAAGTGTCACACTAAGTTTGGTGTGCCACTTATTCTTTATGCAAAGTATTGTGCACACCTTCTTATGCTTGCAATCAAAATGTCGCTGTCTCTTGTGCCTTGATTGTTATTTTTCATTTTTGCTTGCTTGCAACACATGTAATGCTAACATTTCATTGCATAAGACATTCAAGATCCATCTTAGCCCCATAGCCATTATTCTAATTGTTGCTTGAGGATGAGCAAGCATTATGAGTTTGGCAAGGGAAAGAGGAAGAATAGAGGAAAAAGGACAACAATAATGAAGATGAACTACAAGGTTGTAGAGTTCCTTTTCTTCTCATTTGTTTCCAGTACTTAAATTGCATGATTGTCTTCATCTTTTCTGTTTACATGTGTGTATGAATAAAGAATAGCTTGAATCTTAATTTGTAACATGTTGCTATGACATTATGACTACCAACTTGAGTTTTGTGAATTCAAAAGCAAAAAAGCATCATGATCATAAACAAACAAGGCATTAAAGAAGAATTTAGCATGTGCATACAAGTATTGGAAAGCTAGTATGATTGATTGTTGCTCAATTGCATTGGATTTTATTTAATTGAAGTTTTTCATCTAGTACATTTTGTGAAATCTTTTGAAATCATGAAAACCTTGAAGAAGCAAATACAATTAAAGCAAGAAAAGAAAAAGGGAAAGAATGAGAAAGCTGAAGGCTCTGAGTACCAATGGCAATTTATTTGCTAAGTGCTTGTGGTGTTTATGTATCAAGCCAAATGTTTGAAAACAAAACACTTAGAAGTCAAGGCTAGGCTCAAGTGCAAAAGCACTCCCTCAAAGCTCAAGGCTCTGAGCATCAATGATTAGAGAGTCAAGAAAAGAAAAGAAAAATGAGCTTAATGAAGTCCTCTAATTAAATGCTTGTGGTGCTTATGTATCAAGTGGTAATACTTGAAAACAAAGCATTTAGAAGTCGTAGCTTTGTTATTAACTCATGGGGCAAAGCACCCAAAAGGAGAAGCAAAAAAAAAATCAAAAGCTTGTTCCAAGGAAGAATTATAAGAAAAAGATTTCATAAATTGAGCTAGATGGAAGCATCAATCATTTACATTTCTTTTGTGATTGAAGCATGCATAGAAAATTAGCTTACCATGAACATTGAGTTGCTATTCTTCTTACCTTGGATTGTCAATCTTTATTGCATGATTCTTTTCTTGCTTGGGGACAAGCAAGGTTTAAGTTTGGTGTTGTGATGACATGTCATCATATACCTATTTTCTATACTTTTTCATACAAGAAATTGATGATTTGTGCTTAAATATTGAATGCTTTTATACTTAATTGGTATATTTCCTTGATCTTTTAATTTTATAAATCTTGTAGGAAATAAGAAGAAAAAGAAGCAAAGAAGCACAAAAAATGGAGAAAAAAAGAGCTTTGGGACACACTTTGAAGTTGGAACACACTTTGGAGCCTTAGGCCACGCTTTTAAAAGCGTGGCCCATGACCAAATTAATGAAAAATAGGCAATCAGCACACACTGCCCTGCTCTTGCCAAGGGCAGGGCAGAATCGTGATGCAAAGTGAGGTTGGAAGCAAGAATTTTCGCTAAGGTAAAATCTGGGCGCTCACAGCATGACCATGCCTCGGTCAAAGGGCTATAACTTGAGCTACAGACGTCCAATTGATGTGCTTCCAGTTGCGTTGGAAAGCTGACATTCAGAGCTTTCCAACGATATATAGCAATCCATATTTGGCGTACAATTGAGGCAGGAACGAGAGGCATCTTTAAGGGCCAAAAATAAGCGAAAATAAACCAAAGTGCTTCCACCAAGGCTCGAAGCTGGAGCCTCACTCCAAAACAAAGTAGCGCTCAATTTTCTGCCCTGCCCTCTTGGAGAGTAGGGCAATGTCATGCTCTTCATGGAAAATCAAGGAAAAATTGCTCCTCAAGTGCTTGCCACAAGGATCGAACACGGCACCATGAGGAAGCAAGGAACTAGGCCTTATTTTGGTGCCAAGAAAACCAAGAAAAATAAGTAGCGTGTGCATTACCCGAGTTTCGAACACGGGGCTTCAACTTTGGAAACATTGCCCTGCCCTCCGCAAGGGCAGGGCAGCATCTTGTGGTGCACGTCCAGCGCACCAGATTGGCGCACCAAGGGAGCTTCGGCAGCAACATAGCGCACGCACAGGCAACATTCTGGCGCACCAAAAATTTCTGCCCTGCCCTCCACAAGGGCAGGGCAGCATCCTCACACACCAAGCTCGCACGAGGGCCACACGCACCATTTTCTGCCCTGCCCTCCACAAGGGCAGGGCAGCCTCCTGGGAGCAAACACTCATGGGCCAAAATTCAACCAAAATTCCATTTAAATTCAATTCCTCTCCAAATTGAATCAAGGCCAACCAAACCCATTTCTCCTCAAATCCAAAGCAAGCAAAGCCCACATCATCACTCAAAGGCACATGGATCAATTAAATTAGGATTTTCATTTTTGTAATTTGTTTTAATTTCATTTTCATTTTTCACTTTGTAAAGCCTATATAAAGGCATCAATTCCATCTCACTGAGGGAGGCCAGCTCCATTAGGGAGTAGTAGATAGCTCTCTCTTTTAATTTTCCTTTCTGCTTAAATTTTGGATCAAGAATTGAAGGAATTCTATTTCAATTCTCCATCTAAAATTCATTTGTGTTCTTCTGCATAATTGAGGAAATTGAGAAATTGGATCTGAAGTTTCTTTTACTGCTTTCATCTTTCTTCTCTTCGGCAAGTTGTCTTCTACTTTGATCAAGGAAGGAATTGAGATCTAGACTTGTTTTCTAGTCTCTATGATTTCCTGAGATTTTCAATTTTATTCTGCACTTAAGCTGAACTTAATTTCTGTTTGTTCCTTCAAGAAATTTTGCCTTGCTGTTTACATCTGCTGCTTTTATTTCATCTGCATTTTACCTTTCTGTTTCTATTGCTTCTAATTTACTTTCAAGCACTTTAATCTCCCTGCAATTGTTCTAAGCTTGGATCTACTGCTTTCATTTAATTTCCAGCACCCCAGCCCCCTTTACATTTGATGCAATTTTACAATTCTTGCAATTTAAGTTTCAGCTATTTTACTTTCTTGTTCTTTAAGTTACTTGCAATTTTACTTTCTGCACTTTAATTCTCCTTGCTATTTACTTTCTGTTGGCTACACTTCATCCAAATTCACTTCAATGTTAGCTTGACTAAACTAATCACCCACTAAAGTTGCTTGATCCATCAATCCCTGTGGGATCGACCTCACTCTTGTGAGTTATTACTACTTGATGCGACCCGGTATACTTGCCGGTTGGATTTGTGTGTTGGAAATTCGTTTTTCCACAAAAACACCATCAGAGGACTTGTCTGCCACCTTATAAAGTTCTTGGGATATAATCTCATGAACTTCTACTTCCTCTCCAATCATGATGTTATGAATCATGATAGCCCAGTCTATAGTAGCTTTGGACCGGTTGCTAGTGGGAATGATTGAGCATTGGATAAACTCCATCCATCCCCTAGCCACAGGCTTGAGGTCATGCCTTCTCAGTTGAACCGGCTTCCCTCTTGAATCTCTCTTCCATTGAGCGCCCTCTTCACAAATGTCTATGAGGACTTGGTCCAACCTTTGATCAAAGTTGACCCTTCTAGTGTAGGGTGTTCATCTCCTTGCATCATGGGTAAGTTGAATGCCAACCTTACATTTTCCGGACTAAAATCTAAGCATTTCCCCCGAACCATTGTAAGCCAATTTTTTGGGTCCGGGTTCACACTTTGATCATGGTTCTTGGTGATCCATGCATTGGCATAGAACTCTTGAACCATTAAGATTCTGACTTGTTGAATGGGGTTGGTAAGAGCTTCCCAACCTCTTCTTTGGATCTCATGTCGGATCTCCGGATATTCACTCTTTTTGAGTTTGAAAGGGACCTCGGGGATCATCTTCTTCATGGCCACAACTTCATAGAAGTCGTCTTGATGCACCCTTGAGATGAATCTCTCCATCTCTCATGACTCGGAGGTGGAAGCTTTTGTCTTCCCTTTCCTCTTTCTAGAGGTTTCTCCGGCCTTAGGTGCCATAAATGGTTATGGAAAAACAAAAAGCAACGCTTTTACCACACCAAACTTAGAAGGTTTGCTCGTCCTCGAGCAAAAGAAGAAAAAAGAGAGTATAAGAAGAAGAAAGATAAGAGATGGATGGGGGGCTTTGTGTTTCGGCCAAAGGGAAGAAGTAGTGATCAGGTTGTATGAAAATGAAGAAGTGAAGAAGGGTTTATATAGGGGTGGAGAGAGGGGTAGGGTTCAGCCATTATGGGTGGGTTTGGGAGGGAAAGTGGTTTGAATTTGGAAGGTGAGGTAGGTGGGGTTTTATGAAGGATGGATGTGAGTGGTGAAGAGAATGGTAGGATTTGATAGGTGAGGGGTTTTTGGGGAAGAGGTATTAAGGTGATTGGTGAGTGGGTGAAGAAGAGAGAGAGTGGTGGGGTAGGTGGGGATCCTGTGGGGTCCACAGATCCTAAGGTGTCAAGGAAAACTCATCCCTGCACCAAGTGGCGTGCAAGAACGCCCTTTCTGCCAATCCTAGCGTTAAACGCCGGGCTGCTACCCCTTTCTGGCGTTTAACACCAGCTTTTTGCCCATTCCTGGCGTTAAACGCCAGTCTGCTGCCCCTTTCTAGTGTTAAACGCCCATAATGGTGCCAGACTGGGCGTTAAACGCCCATTTGCTGCCCTTACTGGCGTTTAAACGCCAGCAAGCTTTTCCTCCAGGGTGTGCTATTTTTCTTTCTATTTTTCATTCTATTTTTACCTTTTCAATTGATTTTGTGACTTCACATGATCATCAACCTACAAAAAATGTAAAATAACAAAAGGAAAATAGATAAATATAACATTGGGTTGCCTCCCAACAAGCGCTTCTTTAATGTCAATAGCTTGACAGTGGACTCTCATGGAGCCTCACAGATGTTCAGAGCAATGTTGAAACCTCCCAACACTAAACTTAGAGTTTGAATGTGGGGGTTCAACACCAAACATAGAATTTGGTTGTGGCCTCCCAACACCAAACTTAAAGTTTGATTGTGGGGGCTCTGTTTGACTCTGTTTTGAGAGAAGCTCTTCATGCTTCCTCTCCATGGTTACAGAGGGATATTCTTGAGCCTTAAACACAAAGGATTCTTTATTCACTTGAATGATCAATTCTCCTCTGTCAACATCAATCACAGCCTTTGCTGTGGCTAGGAAGGGTCTGCCAAGGATGATGGATTCATCCATGCACTTCCCAGTCTCTAGGACTATAAAATCAGCAGGGATGTAATGGTCTTCAATTTTTACCAGAACATCCTCTACAAGTCCATAAGCTTGTTTTCTTGAATTGTCTGCCATCTCCTGTGAGATTCTTACAGCTTGTACCTCGAAGATCCCTAGCTTCTCCATTACAGAGAGAGGCATGAGGTTTATGCCTGACCCTAGGTCACACAGAGCCTTCTCGAAGGTCATGGTGCCTAATGTATAAGGTATTGAGAACTTTCCAAGGTCCTGTCTCTTTTGAGGTAATCTCTGCCTAGTCAAGTCATCCAGTTCTTTGGTGAGCAAAGGGGGTTCATCCTCCCAAGTCTCATGACCAAATAACTTGTCATTTAGCTTCATGATTGCTCCAAGGTACTTAGCAACTTGCTCTTCAATGACATCTTCATCTTCTTTGGAGGAAGAATACTCATCAGAGCTCATGAATGGCAGAAGTAAATCCAATGGAATCTCTATGGTCTCAGTGTGAGCCTCAGATTCCCATGGTTCCTCATTAGGGAACTCATTGGAGGCCAGTGGACATCCATTGAGGTCTTCCTCAGTGGCGATCACTGCTTCTTCCTCCTCTCCAATTTCGGCCATGTTGATGGCCTTACACTTTCCTTTTGGATTCTCTTCTGTATTGCTTAGAAGAGTACTAGGAGGGAGTTCAGTAACTTTCTTACTCAGCTGACCCACTTGTGCCTCCAAGTTTCTAATGGAGGACCTTGTTTCAGTCATAAAACTTTGAGTGGTTTTGATTAGATCAGAGACCATGGTTGCTAAGTCAGAGTGGCTCTGCTTAGAATTCTCTGTCTGTTGCTGAGAAGATGATGGTAAAGGCTTGCCATTGCTAAACCTGTTTCTTCCACCATTATTGTTGTTAAAACCTTGTTGAGGTCTCTGTTGACCGTTCCATGAGAGATTTGGATGATTTCTCCATGAAGGATTATAGGTGTTTACATAGGGTTCTCCCATGTAATTCACCTCTTCCATTGATGGGTTCTCAGGATCATAAGCTTCTTTATAGATGAAGCATCCTTAGTACTGCCTGGTGCAGCTTGCATTCCAGACAGACTTTGAGAAATCATATTGACTTGCTGAGTCAATATTTTGTTCTGAGCTAATATGGCATTCAGAGTATCAATCTCAAGAACTCCTTTCTTCTGATTCGTCCCATTCTTCACAGGATTCCTTTCAAAAGTGTACATGAATTGGTTATTTGCAACCATTTCAGTGAGTTCTTGAGCTTCTGCTGGCGTCTTCTTCAGATGAAGAGATCCTCCAGCAGAGCTATCCAATGACATCTTGGACAGTTCAGACAGACCATCATAGAAGATACCTATGATGCTCCATTTAGAAAGCATGTCAGAAGGACACTTTCTGATCAATTGTTTGTATCTTTCCCAAGCTTCATAGAGGGATTCACCTTCCTTCTGTCTGAAGGTTTGGACGTCCACTCTAAGCTTACTCAATTTTTGAGGCGGAAAGAACTTTGCCAAGAAGGCATTGACTAGCTTTTCCCAAGAGTTCAGGCTTTCTTTAGGTTGCGAGTCCAACCATATCCTAGCTCTGTCTCTTACAGCAAAAGGGAATAGCATAAGTCTGTAGACCTCAAGGTCAACCCCATTGGTCTTGAGAGTGTCACAGATCTGCAAGAATTTAGCTAAGAACTGATGAGGATCTTCCAATGGAAGTCCATGAAACTTGCAGTTCTGTTGCATTAGAGAAACTAATTGAGGCTTAAGCTCAAAGTTGTTTGCTCCACTGGCAGGGATAGAGATGCTTCTCCCATAGAAGTTGGGAGTAGGTGCAGTAAAGTCACCCAGCACCTTTCTTGCATTGTTGGCATTGTTGTTATTTTCGGCTGCCATGTCTTCTTCTTGTTTGAAGATTTCTGTTAGGTCCTCTACAGAGAGTAGTGCTTTAGCTTCTCTTAGCTTTCGCTTTAAGGTCCTTTCAGGTTCAGGATCAGCCTCAACAAGAATGCTTTTGTCTTTGCTCCTGCTCATATGAAAGAGAAGAGAATGAGAAAGTATGGAATCCTCTATGTCACAGTATAGAGATTCCTTGAGGTGTCAGAGGAAAAGAAGAATAGAAGGAGGAGGTAGAAGAATTTGAACTTATCAAGAGGGATAGAGTTCGAATTGTGTATTGAGGAGAAGTGTTAGTTCATAAATAGAAGGATGTGAGAAGAGGGGAAGAATTTTTGAAATTAAAGTAAAAGATTTTAAAATAATTAAAAAATTTTGAAAATTTGATGAATGATTTTCGAAACTAAGATTGGGAAAGGAATAAAGTGATTTTTGAAAAAGATTTTGAAATTAGAAATAAAAAAGATATGGTTGAAAACTATTTTAAAAAAGATGTGATTAAAAAGATATGATTGAAAAACAACTTAAAAAGATTTGATTTTTAAAATTAATGACTTGGCTAACAAGAAATTTAAAAGATATGATTCAGACATTAAACCTTTCTCAACAGAAAACGCAACATACTTGAAATGTTTGAATCAAATCATTAATTGTTAGCAAGTATTTTTGAAAATGGAAAGAAAATGATTTCGAAAAATTATGAAAACTTGAAAAAAAATTTGAATTAAAAACAAATTCTTCCCTCTTGTGCCATCTGGCATTAAACACCCAGAATGGTATCCATTCTGGCGTTTAACACCCAGAATGCTACCCTTTTGGGCGTTAAACGCCCAGCCAGGTACCCTGGCTGGCGTTTAAACGTCAATTTTCCTTCCTCACTGGGTATTTTGAATGCCCATCTTTTTCTGTGTAATTCCTCTGCTGTATGTTCTGAATCTTAAATTCTCTGTATTATTGACATGAAAAGATACAAATTAAAAATATTTATATTTTTTTTAATGATGAGGAATAATCAAAATGCCACTAAGATCAAATAAACTATGCATGCAAAAAACCAAACTTAGAAGTTTGTATACTATTGACACTAACAAGTTGAGAATGCATATGAGAAACAACAAAACACTTAAGACAAGAGAATTTAAAGATCAGAGCAAGGAAATCATCAAGAGCAACTTGAAGATCAATGAAGACACATGAATGAAATCGAAAAATACAAGAAGAACAGAAACATGCAATTGACACCAAACTTAAAATTAGACACTAGACTCAAACAAGAAACATAAAATATTTTTTATTTTAAGATTTTATAATTTTTTTTTATTTTTCAAAAATTGAGTGGAAAAGAAAATAAGGATATCAAAATTCTTAATAAGAATTTCCAGGAATCATGCAATGTTAGTCTAAAGCTTTAGTCTAAAAAGATTAGACATGGCTAGCCAAGCTTCAGCAGGACATTACATTCAAGAGCTAAATTGATGAAAATCAATCAGTTTTGGTGATGATGAAAACATCATCTGAAACTCTAGAATTCATTCTTAAGAATTCTGAAGAACAAAAAAAATAAAATTACCTAATCTAAGCAACAAGATGAACCGTCAGTTGTCCAAACTCGAACAATCCCCGGCAACGGCGCCAAAAACTTGGTGCACGAAATTGTGATCATCAATGGCGCCATCAACATGGTACGCTCAATTACAATCTCAACTCTTTATCACAACTTCGCACAACTAACCAGCAAGTGAACTGGGTCGTCCAAGTAATAAACCTTACGCGAGTAAGGGTCGATCCCACAGAGATTGTTGGTATGAAGCAAGCTATGGTCATCTTGTAAATCTCAATCAGGCGGATTCAAATGGTTATGGAGGATTGATAATTAAAAGATGAATAAAACATAAAATAAAGATAAAGATACTTATGTAATTCATTGGTGAGAATCTCAGATAAGTGTAATCCCTCAGTGAAAATGTTCAACACGCTCTGTCACAGCACGGCTATTCATCTGTCGGTTCTCGATCATGTCGGAATAGAATCCAATGATTCTTTTGCGTCTATCACTAACGCCCCACAATCGCGAGTTTGAAGCTCGTCACAGTCATTCAATCCTTGAATCCTACTCAGAATATCACAGACAAGATTTAGACCTTCCGGATTCTCAAGAATGCCGCCATCAATTCTAGCTTATACCACGAAGATTCTGATTAAGGAATCCAAGAGATATCCACTCAATCTAAGGTAGAACGGAGGTGGTTGTTAGGCACACGTTCATAGGTGAGAATGATGATGAGTGTCACGGATCATCACATTCATCAAGTTGAGGAACAAGTGATATCTTAGAACAAGAATAAGCTGAATTGAATAGAAGAACAATAGTAATTGCATTAATACTCGAGGTACAGCAGAGCTCCACACCTTAATCTATGGTGTGTAGAAACTCCACCGTTGAAAATAAATAAGAACAAGGTCTAGGCATGGCCAAGAGGCCAGCCCCCATGATCTAAGAACTAGACGTCCAAAGATGAAAATACAATAGCAAAAGGTCCTATTTATAGAGAACTAGTAGCTTAGGGTTTATAAAAATGAGTAAATGACGTAAAAATCCACTTCCGGGCCCACTTGGTGTGTGCTTGGGCTGAGCATTGAAGAATTTTCATGTAGAGACTTTTCTTAGAGTTAAACGCCAGCTTTTGTGCCAGTTTGGCTGTTTAACTCCCACTTCTGTGCCAGTTCCGGCGTTAAACGCCGGGCAGTCTTGAGCTGATTTGGAACGCCGGTTTGGGCCATCAAATCTCGGGCAAAGTATGGACTATTATATATTGCTGGAAAGCCCAGGATATCTACTTTTCAACGCAATTGAGAACGCACCAATTGAGCTTCTGTAGGTCTGGAAAATCCACTTCGAGTACAGGGAGGTCAGAATCCAACAGCATCTGCAGTCCTTTTTCAGCCTCTGAATCAGATTTTTGCTCAGGTCCCTCAATTTCAGCCAGAAAATACCTGAAATCATAGAAAAACACACAAACTCATAGTAAAGTCCAGAAAATTAAATTTTAAATAAAAACTAATAAAAAATATAATAAAAACTAACTAAAACATACTAAAAACATACTAAAAACAATGCCAAAAAGCGTATAAATTATCCGCTCATCATTTTCTCATTTTATAGTGTTATATTTTTGTTTTTCATGAACAATGTACCACAAGCAAACATGAAAGTGGAAGAAAAAATACGCAGCAATCTGGAGATTCGCCGTACCCCCTTGCTCATCTTTGAGTGCACCGAGGACGGTGCAAACTTTTAAGTGTGGGGAGGTCATCCAACCGGTCGACAATTTTGGGTGACAAATTTCTAATCTCAACACTTTTGCATTTCATTTTAGGTATTTTTTTGGATTTTTTTATTTTGCATTTTTCCTATTTTTGCATATATATACACAATAAGCTTAGTCAAAATAATGAAATTTTTCAAGATTTCTATCTATAGGACATCTCAATTGATTTGAGTGAAAACTTTTCATAGAACTTGCTTGAATTATATATATTGTGAAACATGGTTTTTGAGCTAAGAACACAAGCAAGAGAGTTTTGAGCCTATTTATGTTGTTACAATTTATAACCACCTATTTTTCCTTCTTGTGTGCATTATTCTCTTTCTATGATTGTAATCTTTGAATTGTTTGATTCTTTATGTCCATTATTTTGTGTATTCATGCATTTATATGATTTAGGCCATCATTTCATTAGCTCACTTATCCAAAAAGCCTTACCTTTTATATTCCTTTGTTAGCCAAATTTGAGCCTATGATTGACCTACTTTGTTCTTAATTTAGCACATTACAAGCCTAAAGCAGAAAACAATAAATATTCTTATTTCAATCTTGATTAGCTTAGGCTAGTGTGTGTGTATCATTCAACTGTGGGAATCTTGGGACATTGGGTGAATAAAAAGGTAGTTTTGTATTGTTATTGAAAAATATTGGGAATTGGGTACATACTTGATGCATGAAAATTTGTCTCTCAACAAATTTCCCTTCGGCAAGTATACCGAATTGTCGTCAAGTAAAAACTCACAATAGAGTGAGGTCGAATCTCACAAGGATTGATTGGTCAAGCAATTTTAATTGGAAGATTATGCTAGTTGAGCTAAACAGGATGTAGTTGAGAATTGCAGAAAATTAAATGGCAGGAAAGTAAATAACAGAAAATAAAGTGCAGAATCTTAAATGGGGATTTGGGGCAATGAGCATGAAAATAAATGACAGAAAGTAAAGAGAATGGGTGAGATCAGAAATGGGGAAATCATTGGGCTCAGGAGATGTTGTATTCTCTGGATCAAGTTCATTTTCATCTCTTCCTCAATCAATGCATCTATTGATCTCCTTGGCAATCTTAGGTGATTGGATTCCAATTTCTTGGTAATCCAATCTCTCTAAGCTTGAAAAATTGCCCAATTCCTTGATTTAATTGCTCATGGGAAGAGATGAAGTATGGTCACTGATTATACCACATGTATTTCCAAATCAAAGTGTTGGGAGGATTTCATGTCACTATATCCGCCCAGACCCCAATTTGGTCCAACATGAGAAAGCATTTCTAGCATGATCTCCTCATCCCTTTTCCAAGGCTCAAAGGAGATCCAAGTATGGAGAGTTTCTTTTCCAAGACAACTAACCAATTGAATTAAGATCGAAAACTTTCTAGTAAATCAAAAGAGAAGAAAGAAGAAGGAATGAAAACTATAATTGATCCATCAAATTACAATAGAGCTCCCTAACCCAATGAAAAGGGTTTAGTTGTTCATATCTCTAGAAATGGAAAATGGCAAAAAAGAATACATCCAAGCTAAAAGTGCAGAAAAGTAAATATACAGAGAGTAGTTCTCCAAAGTGCCAAGCTTCTTTATAGTTCAAAACTACTCCTATATATACTACTCCTCTTGATCTTCTAGTGAGTTCTTCAAGTCTTGGATGTGGGCTCTGGATCTTGAGTTGAAGCAGTTCTAATCTTTAGTGGGCCCAGCTTGCAGAGAAGTATGAATTAGGCATGGGCGTTAGTGAGATTAACGTTAAGTGACATTGTGGGTTCGAGAACGTTAGTGGCAATCACTTTTTCCACTAACGTTCCACCCTCAAATACCTCACGTTAACTCCAACGTTAGTGGCACTAACGTGACCACTAACGTTGCCTTCTAAATCTTTGCTAACGTTATTGGAACTCACTTTTCCCAATAACGTTGGCTTATACCCCTTTCGCAAGCGTTATTGGGACTCACCTTTCCCAATGACGTTGCTACGTGCCTTTTGTCCCTACATTAGAGTTCACGTTAGTGTAACTAACGTGGCTCTTAACGTTGGTATGCTTCACCTTCAAGAGCGTTAGTGACACTTACCTTTGTCACTAACGCTCCAAGTGCCTCTATTCTCCACGTTAGAGCTCACGTTAACTAAGTTAACGTGGCTCTTAACGTGGCCGTAATGCCATCTTCCAACGTTAGTGACAAAGGTGAGTGTCACTAACATTGGCTCATCAATCCTCAACTCCACGTTAACTCTCACGTTAGTGGTCTTAACGTGACCACTAACGTGGGCAATGCTAGTTGATCCAACGTTAGTGACAAAGGTGAGTGTCACTAACGTTGGCGTTGTTCTTCTCTTCTACGTTAGATTTGACGTTAACTTACTTAACGTGACTCTTAACGTAGCTCATTGCCAAGTCTTGGAACGTTAGTGGGGTTCACTTTTACCACTAACGTTGGAGTTCTCTTTTGTCTCCACGTTAACTATCGCGTTAACTTAGTTAACGTGGCAAGTAACATGAGCTATTGATGGCTTCGCAGGCGTTATTGGTGATCACTTTTCTCATTAACGTTGCAAGCTATTTACCATTCCACGTTAGTGTTCACGTTAACTAGATTAACGTGAGTACTAACGTGGTTCTTCCTTGCTTCCTTTGCCCTGAAATCAAGCAAATAAAGTGCATCAAAGCTCTAGCCAAAGTCATGAGATTATGCATCATCAATTTATCATGCAATTCTAGCAAAATCCTCATGAAATCACATGAAATTCACAATAGTTGCTTGAATCAAGGTGTAAGTGTATTTTCATCCAAAACTTGCCTTATTCACTAAGAAAATACATGAAACTACCCTAAAACAGTAAAGAAAAGGTCAGTGAAACTGGCCTAGATGCCCTGGCATCAATACTCATGTATTGATCAAATGTAAAACATTATGCATTGATGCTCTTGTATATAGAGAGAAAAAAAATGAAATGAGAAAAACAAAAAAAAATATGGAAAAGAAAAGAAAAAAATAGAAAAAGAAAGAAACAAAGAAAAAGAAATAAATAAAAAGGGGACAAAAAGCCCCAAAGCAAAGTGTAGCTCAATAAAAATCGATGCATAAGTGTTGTGAAATGAAAAGGGATACATAAGTATGTGAAAAAGTGAAAAATGGGTAGTTAGATTAGAGCTTAATTGTATAGGGTGTCATAGGCTAGGTGGGAAGTTTAAGCTTATCAAAAATTCAAATTTTAAGCTCACTTGACCAAATATGCATCCTACCTTAACCCTAGCCCCATTACAACCAATGAAAAGACCTCATCATATGTGTATGCATGCATAAAATGTATGTTGATTGTTAGAAGAAAAAAAATCTTAGAAAGTATGAAATAGAGAAGAATTAAGTGAATCAACCTTAAACACTTGAGCGAATAGAGTGCAAACACATCCGGTGAGGGTTTGATGCTCAATTACATGTCTCCACCTATGATCATCTCCTTCCATGCAAGTTTGTAAAAATATCTAATAGCTCAATTCAATTGTGGATTAGACTTGCTAGTCCTTTAGCCCTTGTGCATACATGTATTCTTGAGGAATTGATTTATTTTGACCGAGCAATTGCATTCATATAGATAGTTGCATATAGTTTAGGTTGCATATAATTTATTTACATTGAATAAATGTTTATGCCCTTTGTTTCTCTCTTGGCTTAAGCATGAGGACATGCTTGATTTAAGTGTGGGGAGGTTGATAAACCCCATTTATAGGGTTTATCTTGTATTAATTTTTGGGGATTTTATCACCTTTTACCCACATTTATCCATTAAAATAGCATGGTTTTATAACTTCTCCCTTAATTGCGCTTAAGAGTGACAACATGCTTTTTAGGACTTAAAATAGCTAAATCTAATTCTCCTTGATTCCATTAGATGCCTTGATATGTTTGTTAAGTGATTTCAGATTTAGGAGGCAAGGATTGGACCAAGGGAATGAAGAAAAAGCATGTAGAAATGGAGAACTCATGAAGAAATGATGGAATCGCAAAAGCTGTCAAGCCGACCTCTTTGCACTTAATTGACCATAACTTGAGCTATAGAGGTCCAAATGATACGGTTCTAGTTGGGTTGGAAAGCTAACATCTGGGGCTTCGAAATAATATAAGATTTGCTATAGTTGCATCACGCATAGGGGCGTGCACGTGCATGGTACGCGGACACGCCAATGGTGGCATATGATCCACTTAATGCAACTTGTGGCCAGCCATTTTAGAAGCCTTGTGGGCCCAATCCAACTCATTTCTGATGCTATTTAAGCCAAGGATTGAAGAGGGATGACAAGTTAGTTACCATTAGTTTAGTTTAGTTTAGTTTTGGAGTGAAAGTTAGTTTTAGAGAGAGAAGCTCTCACTTCTCTCTAGAATTAGGATTAGGATTAGGTTTAGCTCTTAGATCTAGGTTTTAATTCATTCATTCTTCTACTTCTAATCTTCAATTCCTTGTTGTTAGATTCATTCTTCTTCTATTCTTTTGTTGTAATTCCTTTATGTTGTTCTTATACTTTGTTGTAGATCTACTTTTGTTCCTTCTACTTTCTTCCAATTCAATTCAAGGTAATCCATAATAATTATGTTCATTTGATTTGTTGTTGTTAATTCTTTGCAATAATAGTTGTGAGATTTTGTTTTATTGTTGATTTACTATGCTTTTCTTATATGCCTTCCAAGTGTTTGGTGAAATGCTCGGTTGGATTTTAGAGTAGAATTTTGTGCTCTTGGCTTGGAAAGGTAACTTAGGACTTCTTGAGTTGCTAATGTCCAAGTAATTAATGATTGGGATCCATTGACTCTAGTTCTCACTAATTGAATTAGTGGAGAGTTAGGACCTATGGACTTGGATTGATATATCTCATTTAACTTTCCTTTACCACTAGTTAGAGGATGATTTAGTGAGATTAATCCTTGCCAATTCTCGTATTGTGGTTAGTGATTAGGATAGAGATCCTTGACCACCAACCCTTGCCAAGACCTTTTTAGCTATTAGTTTACTTTCTTGCCATTTATCTTTCATATTTCTTATCAAAAACCCCAAAATAACTCATAACCAATAACAAGACACTTTATTGTAATTCCTAGGGAGAACGACCCGAGGTTCAATACTTTGGTTTATAAATTTTAGGGGTTTGTACTTGTGACAAACAACTTTTTGTATGAAAGGATTATTGATTGGTTTAGAAACTATACTTGCAACGAGAATTCATTTGTGAAATTCCATACCATCAAAAATCCAATCATCAGTAATCCTTATTCAGTAGAGTAGCATATATAGAACAAGAATCACCCTTGTTCAGGACTTTATGCTATATTTTCATTTATCATTATATTTCCTATCAGTATGAGTTTCTAAACCTCCTAGGTTGAGGGGAGGAGCCTTGCTGAGTTTATGTATTAATAAAAGTGTTACTGTTTCTCTTTAATCCGTATTTAATTAAATTCTAAGATGTATTTTTGTTCTTCAACTTCATGAATGGGATGACCCGTGACAATCATCTTTGTTCTTCATACCAAGACCGCGTTCCTAACAACCACTCGTGTTCTTCTTGGGTTCATGTGAATACTTAAGTGGAAAGCATTGAACCACCAGCTTGATTATACATCTCTTAGACGGCTAATCCACGACTTTGTTAGGGACTTCTCGAGACACCAGTTTAGCCAAGGTATAGGGAGATTAGGATCTCTATGGTAGAGGCTATAACCAAGGCGCAGCATCCTCTGATCTGGAAGATTCGACCTTGTCTGTGGCATTTTGAGTAGGATCACCAAAGAGAATGAACTGCAGGAGCTTCACCCTTAATTAGAATGGATCTGCACTAACACTAGGGTTCAGATCTGGAGGAGTATTGGTGGCTGCTCGAGCCAGCGTTAATCACATACAGCTTGCCATAGAAGAAATCATTCACAATTGAAGAAGATATTAATACCAGAGTTAATCCAGAAAGACAAAGCATCTCCCAACCTTAACTAATTTCTTATCACTGGTTACATTCAAATTCACAAAGTATTTTATACCCTTTTTCTTTATTCCCTTTTATGCAATTAAATATATCAACCTTGTTTAGATCTCACAAATCCAACAACTCTTCTATCTGGCTGACTAAGACCTGCAATATAACCATAGCTTGCTTTAAACTACAATCCACGTGGGATCGACCCTGACTCGCTCAGGTATTACTTGGACGGCACAGTGCACTTGCTGGTTCAGTTGTACGAAGTATGGGGATTCGTGCACCAACACCCAACTTCTTTAAATGATGTACAAGGGTGAGCTGAAAAGTACATGAACATGGAAGAAAATTCCAGGTTGCGAGAGTCGAGTTGGCGATTTGGGCACCCTCACCAACTAAAGGAAAAAGAGAGGGAACCCAAGAAGAAAGAATAAGTCGGATCTCAGAAGCCCATAGGATACCACAATTATACTCCGTTACGAGTTTCTCTCGTGGATGTTTACAGAGAAATTTGTCACACCGAGAACCTCCCTCCCCGCGTCCAATTAAAAACAAAAAGTGTAGGAGCCTTAACGAGTATTGTAAGTACCACAAGTTGTATGGGAACTCAGCAAATGATTATTATGACCTAAAAATGTTATAGAAAAACTGGCCAGGGAAGGTCAGTTAGATAGATATCTCATGGAAAGATCGAACAATCATGGAAAAAGAAAATGAGATACTCCAACCAGGATACTCTTTTCGGGCTAGGAGATACTCCAGTCAAACCCTTGGGCTTCGTTTCCCTACATACTACCTTTGGGAAAGGGCTGAGGTCAAGAACCCTAAGCGTGGACTACATTATTGTGGATGTAGCTTTAGCCTACAATGCTCTAATCGGCAGAACAACTCTAAATCGGTTAGGAGCCATGGTCTCTACTCCTCACCTTTGTATGAAGCTTCCAAAGAGGACAGAATTGCCACCATTAAGGGAAACCAAAAGCTGGCAAGGAAATGTTACAATAAAAGCCTGAATCTATGAGGAATGGGCAAATAAGTCAATACAATTGAGCTCGGAGGAGTCCAAGTAAAGGAAGAACTACGGCCACAGCCTGAAGGAAGGACAGAGGTAGTCCAGATCGTAGAAGAGGTCGGAAATGACACCAACAAAGGAGCCAATATGAGAACGAAGTTAAAAAATGACCTCATAAAACATCTAAATGAGAATTCCAATCTCTTTGCTTGGAAGGCTACCGACATACCCGTAATAGTGACACAAAAGCTGGCAATCTATCCTGGGTTCCGACCTGTCCAACAAAGAAGACGAAAGCTCTTACCAAAATGAGCTCAGGTGGTCGAAGAGCAAGTTCAAGCTTTGTTAGAAGCTGGATTCATCCGAGAAGTCAAATATCCGACATGGCTGGCAAACGTAGTGGAGACCCCTACCCACTTCCCAATATAGATGTTTTAGTGGACTCCAGCTCGGGATACCAGTACCTATCATTCATGGATGGCTACTCAGGTTACAATCAAAACCCGATGTATAAGTCAGATCAAGAAAAGACATCCTTCATCACACTCAGAGCAAATTACTGTTACGTGGTCATGCCATTTGGATTAAAAAATGTAGGCACCACATATCAAAGGCTGATGAATAAAATGTTTGCACCCCACCTTGGAATCTTATTGGAAGTATATGTGGACGACATGTTGGTAAAGACCAAGGAGGATGCAAATCTCTTGACCAACCTCTTACAAGTCTTTAGTACTATAAGAAGTCTTGGGATGAGACTAAAATCCATAAAATGCACATTTACAGTAGAGGCAGAAAAATTTTTAGGATTTATGCTCACACAGAGCAGAATTGAGGCTAACCCCGACAAATGTAGAGCAATCCTAGAAATGAGGAGTCTGGCCTGCATAAAAGAAGTCTAATAGTTGAATGGACGACTTGCAACGTTGTCCAGATTTCTAGCAGGATCGGCCTTAAGATCCTTGCCACTTTTCTCTCTACTAAGAAATGGGTGACAATTTGAATGGAACCCTGAGTGCGAAGAAGCTTTTCAAGAATTTAAGAAGTTCTTGAGTCAGCTACTAGTCCTTACCCGGCCTAAACCGGGAGAGGACCTCGTACTGTACCTAGCTATCACTAAGAAAGCAGTAGCATCGGCACTAGTTCGAGAAGATGAGGTCGGACAGCATCCAGTTTATTTTACCAGTAAAGTTGATGAACGGATAATTTATACGCTTTTTTGCATTGTTTTTGCATAGTTTTTAGTATGATTTAGTTAGTTTTTAGTATATTTTTATTAGTTTTTAAGCAAAATTCACATTTCTAGACTTTACTATGAGTTTGCATATTTTTCTGTGATTTCAGATATTTTATGGCTGAAATTGAGGGACCTGAGCAAAAATCTGATTCAGAGGCTGACAAAGGACTGCTGATGCTGTTGGATTATGACTTCCCTGCACTCAAAATGGATTTTTTGGAGCTACAGAAGTTTAAATGGTGCGCTCTCAATTGCGTTGGAAATTAGATATCCAGGGCTTTCCAGAAATATATAATAGTTCATACTTTGTCCGAGTTTAGACAACGCAAACTGGCGTTTAACGCCAGCTTTCTGCCCTATTCTGGCGTTAAACGCCAGAAACAAACTGCAAAGCAGAGTTAAACGCCAGAAATAAGTTACAAACTGGTGTTTAACTCCAAGGAAGACCTCTACATGTGAAAGCTTCAATGCTCGGCCCAAGCACACACCAAGTGGGCCCGGAAGTGAATTTCTGCATCATTTACTTATTTCTGTAACCCTAGTAACTAGTTTAGTATAAATAGAACTTTTTACTATTGTATTAGAGATCTTTGATCAGTGTTATGCTATCTTAGACTTTTGTGGAGGCTGGCCATTCGGCCATGCCGGGACCATTATCACTTATGTATTTTCAACGGTGGAGTTTCTACACACCATAGATTGAGGTGTGGAGCTCTACTGTTCCTCGAGTATTAATGCAAAGTACTACTGTTTTCTATTCAGTTCATGCTTATTCGTGTTCTAAGATATTCATTCACACACAAGAACATGATAAATGTGATGATTATGTGATGCTCATCACCATTCTCACTTATGAACGCGTGATTGACAACCACTTCCGTTCTACAGGAAGACAAGCTTGAATGTATATCTCTTGGGTTTCTAATCAACGATTCACATCGACTCCCCTCTGACAATGGGGCATCTGAATCTGAGATTGGAACCTCCGTGGTATAGGCCAGAATCCATTGGCAACATTCTTGAGATCCGAAAAGTCTAAACCTTGTCTGTGGTATTCCGAGTAGGATCTAGGATGGGATGACTGTGACGAGCGTCAAACTCGCGACTGTAGGGCATGGTGACAGATGCAAAAGGATAGTAAATCCTATTCCTACACGATCGAGAACCAATAGCTGATTGATGCCAGGGCATCTAGGCCAGTTTCACTGAACTTTTCTTTACTATTTTAGGGTAGTTTCATGCATTTTCTTAGTAAATAAGGCAAGTTTTGGATGAAAATACACTTACACCTTGATTCAAGCAACTATTGTGAATTTTACATGATTTCATGAGGATTTTGCAAGGATTTAATGACAAATTGATGATGCATAATCTCATGACTTGGGCTAGAGCTTTGATGCACTTTATCTGCTTGATTTCAAGACAAAGGAAGCAAGGAAGAACCACATTAGTAGCCACGTTAATCTAATTAACATGACCACTAACGTGGAATGGGAATGAGCTTGCAACGTTAATAAGAAAGGTGGTTGCCAATAACGCCTGTGAAGCCATCATAAGCCCACGTTAATTGCCACGTTAGCTACATTAACGTGGTAGTTAACGTGGAGATAAGGGGAGCTCCAGCGTTAGTGGTAAACGTGAACACCACTAACGCTACAAAGTAGCAATTGGCCACGTTAAGAGTCATGTTAACTTAGTTAACATGAACTCTAACATGGAAGTAAAGACAATGCCAACATTGGTGACACTCACCTTTGTCACTAACGTTGGATCAAGCCAACATTGCCCACGTTAGTGGTCATGTTAAGACCACTAACGTGAAAGTTAACGTGGAGCTAAGATTGATGAGCCAACGTCAGTGACACTCACCTTTGTCACTAACATTGGAGATGACATTCACTACCACGTTAGTGGCCACATTAACCTAGTTGACGTAAACTCTAACGTGGGAAAGAGGGGCATTTGGAGCGTTAGTGATAAAGGTAAGTGTCACTAATGCTCTCGAAGCTAGGCATGCCCACGTTTAGAGTCACATTAGTTATACTAACGTGAACTCTAACGTAGGGAAAGAGGGGCACAAGGCAACGTTATTGGAAAAAGGTGATTCACAATAACGCTTGCAAAGGATCATAAGGCAATGTTAGTGGTCACATTAGTGCCACTAATGTTGAAGTTAACGTGGACTATTTTGGGGTTGGACGTTAGTGAAAAAGGTGATTGCCACTAACGTTCTCGAACCCACATTTTCACTTAACGTTAACATCACTAACGCCTGTGCCTAACTCACACTTTTCTGCAAGCTGAGCCCACTAAAGATTGTAACTGCTTCAACTCAAGATCCAAGGCCCACATCCAAGACTCGAAGAACTCACTAGAAGATCAAGAAGAGTAGTATATATAGGAGTAGTTTTGAACTATAGAGAAGCTTGGCACTTTGGAGAACTACCCTCTGTATATTACTTTTTTGCATTTTAGCTAAGCATTCATTCTTTTCTGCCATTTTTCATTTCCAGAGCTATAAACAACTAAACCCCTTTCATTCGGTTAGGGAGCTCTGTTGTAATTTGATGGATCAATTATAGTTTTCTTTCTTCTTCCTCTCTCTTCTCTCTTGATTTACTAGAAAGCTTTCGATCTTAATTCAATTGGTTAGTTGTCTTAGAAAAGAAACTCTCCATAATTGGATCTCCTCTGAGCCTTGGAAAAGGGATGAGGAGATCATGCTGGAAATGCTTTCTCATGTTGGACCAAATTGGGGTCTGGGCGGATATAGTGACATGTAATCCTCCCAACACTTTGATTTGGAAATACATGTGGTATAATCAGTGACCACACTTCATCTCTTCCTATGAGTAATTAAATCAAGGAATTGGGCAATTGTTCAAGCTTAGAGAGATTGGGTTGCCAAGGAATTGGAATCCAATCACTTAAGATTGCCAAGGATATCAATAGATGCTTTGATTGAGGAAGAGATGAAAATGAATTTGATCTGGAGAATACAACATCTTCTAATCCCAATGAATTCCCCATTTCTGATCTCACCCATTCTCTTTACTTTCTGCCATTTATTTCCATGTTCATCTCCCTAACTCCCGTTATAAGATTCTGCACTTTATTTCCTGCAGTTTACTTTCCCGCCATTTAATTTCCTGCAACATCAACTACACTCTGTTTAGCTCAACTAGCATACTCTTCCAACTAAAGTTGCTTGACCAATCAATCCCTGTGGGATTCGACCTCACTCTATTGTGAGTTTTTACTTGACGACAATTCAGTATACTTGCTGAAGGGAAATTTGTTAAGAGACAAGTTTTCGTGCATCAAGTTTATGGCGCCGTTGCCGGGGATTGATTTTGTATCAACAATGATTAAGTTGGAAGTTCACTAGATTGAGCATTTTTTTGTTTGTTTATTTTATCTAGTCATTTACCTTTAGTTTATTCAGTTTCTTCCTCATCCCCTATACCCTCTCTGTTTTCTTTCTTTATTGTTGTTATTTACAATTCTGCTCACTAACCCACTAACTGTTTGATAAATTGCACCACTCATACTAACAATCACTCTAACAAGAATAATCACTTCATTTTATCTATTGTTGTGTGCTCTGTTAGTTGTATGACAGGGAGAAGAGGCAGAGCTTCAACTTCTTTTGATTCAGAACCTGAGAGGACCCTCCATAGATCAAGGAGGGAAGCAAGAGGGAAAAGAGTTGTTGGTGCTGAGGAAGAAGAAGAGTACTTTGAAACAAACATAGAGGAGAACTTGGAAAATAACCATGAAGGAGAAGCTCACAACCATGCCAGAGAAGGCCCTGCAAATCATGCTGAGTAAGAGAGGAGAGTTCTAGGCTTTTACATCAATCCAAATCCAGGAAACTGTGGAAGTAGCATCCAAAAGCCCACCATACATGCCAACAACTTTGAATTAAAACCCTAGCTCATCACCCTTGTTCAGAACAATTGCTCATTTGGAGGAAGTGCCCAAGAAGACCCCAATCAACATCTAACCACCTTCCTGAGAATATGTGACACTGTGAAGTCGAATAGAGCCCATCTGGATGTCTATAGGCTACTTTTGTTCCCTTTTTCACTCAGGAACAAAGCATCTAAGTGGCTAGAGTCCTTTCCGAAGGAGAGCTTAACAAATTGGGAAGACGTGGTAAACAATTTTTTTGCAAGATTCTACCCTCTTTAAAGAATTAACAGGCTGAGAGCTGAGGTGCAAACTTTCAGGCAACAAGATGGTGAGACTCTCTATGAGGCATGAGAGAGATTCAAGGACTTAACAAGAAGATGCCCACCAGACATGTTCAATGAATGGGTTCAACTTCACATTTTCTATGAAGGCCTTTCTTATAAGTCAAAGAAGGCTGTAGACCATTCATCAAGAGGATCTCTAAACAAGAAGAAAACCATTAAAGAAGCCATAGATATCATTGAGACGGTAGCTGAGAATGACTAATTCTATGCTTCTGAAAGAAGTAACACTCGATGAGTAATGGAGCTGAACCACATGGATGCATTGCTGGCTCAAAATAAGATGATCACCAAGCAGTTAGCAGATCTTACCAAGAAGGTAGAAGAAAACCAAGTTACAGCAGTCATCACTTCATCACCAGCTCAAGAAGGAGTGAATATAGGAGAAGAAGGTGACTGAGAATAAGCCAATTATGTTGGGAACTCACCCAGACAAATCCATGATCCATACTCCAAACTTAAATTCTGGATGGAGAAATCACCCTAACTTTGGGTGGGAAAATCAGCAAGACCAAGGCCAAGACCAGAGACGATACAACCACAATCCCAACAACAATGCAACTCACCAACATACCTCATAGAGATCTTATCAACACCCACCTAACCACCCTTCTCAACCACCCAATCTCAACCCACCATCACCAACCAAAGATAGACTTTCCAAGATTGAGACTCTACTTGAAGACATATGTAGAGAAGTCCAAGACAACAAGGTGTTTAAGGATGAAGTGCGAGCTAATATCAAGAACCAAGGGGAAACCATCAAGAGACTGGAGTCCCAAGTAGGGTATCTATCTCAACAATTTCCCAAACCCACTGATGGTTTTCCCAGTGACACAGAGAAGAACCCAAGAGGAGAAGCAAAGAAAGTAAGGTGGGAAGAATGAAAGATGATCACCACAAGTGATGAGAGGAGTGTAGAGGAAGTAGACTCACAAACAGAACACCTCCAAGACAGTCCAAAGAAAAATCATGAAGAAAGAAACCATGCACCCCAACCCACACCAAAGGAGGAGTGTCAGGCTATGACCCTCAAAAGTGGGAAGGAATTGAGAGAAACCCATAAGAACCCACCAGAGAAGAATTCGGATAAAGAAGAAAAGGGACAAGAGGAAACGCAAGTCACCACTCCTAAGTCACACCAAGAAGGAGAAGTGCTGAAACCATGCGTTTTAAAAGCCCCATACCCCCAGCAATTAAAGAAGAAGGGAGAGGACAATCAATTCTCAAGATTCTTGGAAATCTTCAAGAAACTACAAATCAGCATACCCTTTGCCGAAGCAATAGAGCAAATGCCGCTCTATGCCAAGTTCTTGAAGGAGCTGATGACCAAGAAGAGAAGCTGGAAGAACAATGAGACTGTGGTACTCACCGACGAATGCAGCGTCATCATCTAGCACAAATTGCCCCAGAAATTGAAGGATCCCGGGAGCTTCCAAATCCCTTGTATCATAGGGGAATTCACAGTAGAGAAGGCTTTATGTGACCTAGGGGCTAGCATAAATCTGATGTCCTTAGCAATGATGAGGAAAATGAAGATTGAGGAGGCTAAACCAACAAGAATGGCTCTGTAACTAGCAGATCGATCATTCAAGTTTCCTCACGGAATAGTAGAAGACTTGTTGGTAAAGGTGGGAGACTTCATCTTTCCAGTAGACTTTGTAGTATTGGACATAGAGGAAGGAGCCAAGACCTCTATCATCTTGGGAAGGCCATTCTTGGCCACTGCTGGAGCCATTATTGATGTCCAAAAGGGTGAACTTGTCCTTAGACTACATGAGGAGAAAATGATATTCAATGTGTTCAATGCCATGAGTTACCCACAGGACTCATTGGGAAATGTTTGAGGTTGGACTCGGTGGATGCTGTGGTGCAAGAAACTCTTGAAGAAGAACTTGAGGAGTTAACAGAAGAAGAGGAATTAGTATCAAGCGAAGAGGCTGCAGCCGCTGAAATGCATGTTCAAGGCACACTAGAAGGGAAGGATGAAAGAAAAGAAGTACCCAAACTTGAGCTAAAGGCACTACCGCCCACTCTCAAATATGCATACTTAGGAAAGAATAAATGTTATCCAGTGATTATAAATTCAGCCCTCAGCCAAGAACAAGAGGAAAAGTTGCTTCAAGACTTACAAAAACATAAAGATGCCATTGGATGGACACTTGCTGACTTGAAGGGAATCAGTTCAGCCATATGCATGCATAAGATACTATTGGAAGAGGATGCCAAACCCTCCATTCAGCCCCAAAGGAGGTTGAATCCAGTTATGAAGGAAGTTGTACAGAAAGAAGTCATGAAGCTGTGGCAGGGAGGAGTAATCTACCCAATTTCGGATAGCCCATGGGTCAGTCCAGTCCAAGTGGTCTCCAAGAAAGGAGGAATCACTGTGGTACCCAATGAAAGAAATGAGCTAATCCCTACAAGAACCGTCACAGGATGGAGGATATGTATTGACTATAGAAAGCTCAATAAAGCCACAAGAAAAGATCATTTCCCACTTCCCTTCATGGATCAGATGCTGGAAAGACTTGCAGGACATGCATATTATTGTTTTCTAGATGGTTATTCAGGATATAACCAAATAGTGGTTGATCCAAGAGACCAAGAGAAAACATCATTCACCTACCCATATGGAGTGTTTGCCTATAGGCGCATGCCATTTGAGCTATGTAATGCACCTGCAACTTTTCAACGCTGCATGCTTTCCATATTCTCAGATATGATAGAAAAGTTCATTGAAGTTTTCTTGGATGACTTTTCAGTATTCGGAGACTCCTTTCCTAATTGCCTAAACCATCTTGCCTTGGTATTAAAAAGATGCCAAGAGACCAACTTGGTCTTGAATTGGGAAAAATGTCACTTCACGGTGACAAATGGAATAGTCCTTGGCCATAAAGTTTCTAACCAACGTATTGAGGTAGACAGAGCTAAGGTGGAGCTAATTGAAAAATTACCTCCACCAAGTGATGTCAAGGCAATTAGGAGCTTTTTAGGGCATGCTGACTTCTACAGAAGGTTTATTAAAGATTTTTCAAAGATAGCCAAACTCTTATGCAATCTCCTTATGTCTGATATACCATTCAAATTTGATGAGAAGTGCATGCTTGTATTTGAGAACTTAAAAAAGAGGCTATCCTCTGCTCCTATCATCACCCCACCTGATTGGAATCTACCATTCGAACTGATGTGTGATGTGGTGTACGAAATTGCAATCACACTTTTGCAATCCGCACAACTAACCAGCAAGTGCACTGGGTCATCCATGTAATACCTTACGTGAGTAAGGGTCGAATCCCACGGAGATTGTTGGCTTGAAGCAAGCTATAGTTATCTTGTTGATCTTAGTCAGGATGCCAATAGGGTTCTTTCGTTTTAACTGTAAAAAGTCAAAGGGCATAAAATAAATACTTATTGTGCAATAATGGAGAATATTTTGGAGTTTTGGAGATGCTTTGTCTTCTGAATTTCTATAACATAATGCTTCCTCACTTTCATAAATGCAAAGCTCCTTCCATGGCAAGCTGTATGTAGGGCGTCACCGTTGTCAATGGCTACTTCCCATCCTCTCAGTGAAAATGGTCCAAATGCTCTGTCACAGCATGGCTAATCATCTGTTGGTTCTCGATCATGTCGAAATAATATCCATTGATCCTTTTGCGTTTGTCATCACGCCCAACAATCGCGAGTTTGAAGCTTGTCACAGCCATTCAATCCTTGAATCCTACTCGGAATACCACAGACAAGGTTTAGACTTTCCGGATTCTCATGAATGCCGCCATCAATTCTAGCTTATACCACGAAGATTCTGATTAAGAAATCTAAGAGATACTCATTCAATCTAATGTAGAATGGTGGTGGTTGTCAGGCACACGTTCGTGGATTGAGAAAGGTGATGAGTGTCACGGATCATCATCTTCTTCACAGTGAAGCGCGAATGAACATCTTAGATAGGAACAAGCATGTTTGAATGGAAAATAGAATAATTGCATTAATTCATCGAGACGCTGCAGAGCTCCTCACCCCCAACAATGGAGTTTAGAGACTCATGCCGTCAAAGAGTATATAATTCAGATCTAAAATTGTCATGAGATACAAAATAAGTCTCTAAAAGTTGTTTAAATACTAAACTAGTAACCTAGGTTTACATAAAGTGAGTAAACTAAGACGGATAGTGCAGAAATCCACTTCTGGGGCCCACTTTGTGTGTGCTGGGGCTGAGACTTAAGCTTCTCACGTGCCTGGGCTATTTCTGGAGTTGAACGCCAGGTTGTAACCTATTTTTGGCGCTGAACGCCAGACTGCAACATGGAACTGGCGTTGAATGCCAGTTTACGTCATTTATCTTCGCACAAAGTATGACTATTATATATTCCTGGAAAGCCCTGGATGTCTACTTTCCAACTCAATTGAGAACGCACCAATTGGTCTCTTGTAGCTATAGAAAATCCACTTCGAGTGCAGGGAGGTCAGAATCCAACAGCATCTGCAGTCCTTTTCAGCCTAAATCAGATTTTTGCTCAGCTCCTTCAATTTCAACCAGAAAATACCTGAAATCACAGAAAAACACACAAACTCATAGTAAAGCCTAGAAAAGTGAATTTTAAATAAAAACTAATAAAAATATATTAAAAACTAACTAAAATATACTAAAAACATACTAAAAACAATGCCAAAAAGCGTATAAATTATCCGCTCATCACAACACCAAACTTAAATTGTTGCTTGTCCCCAAGCAACTGAAAATCAAATAGGATAAAAAGAAGAGAATATACTATGGACTCCAAAATATCAATGAAACTTAGCTCCAATTAGATGAGCGGGACTAGTAGCTTTTTGCCTCTGAACAGTTTTGGCATCTCACTTTATCCTTTGAGGTTCAGAATGATTGGCATCTATAGGAACTCAGAATTCAGATAGTGTTATTGATTCTCCTAGTTAAGTATGTTGATTCTTGAACAAAGCTACTTTATGAGTCTTGGCCGTGGCCCAAAGCACTCTGTTTTCCAGTATTACCACCGGATACATACATGCCACAGACACATAACTAGGTGAACCTTTTCAGATTGTGACTCAGCTTTGCTAGAGTCCCCAATTAGAGGTGTCCAGGGTTCTTAAGCACACTCTTTTTTCATTGGATAACGACTTTAACCGCTCAGTCTCAAGTTTTCACTTGACACCTTCATGCCACAAGCACATGGTTAGGGACAACTTGGTTTAGCCGCTTAGGCCAGGATATTATCCTGTAGGCCCTCCTATCCACTGATGCTCAAAGCCTTGGATCCTTTTTATTACCCTTGCCTTTTGGTTTAAAGGGCTATTGGCTTTTTCTACTTGCTCTTTCTTTTTCTTCTTTTTTTTTGAATTCACTGCTTTTTCTTGCTTCAAGAATCATTTTTATGATTTTTCAGATCCTCAGTAACATTTCTCCTATTTCATCGTTCTTTCAAGAGCCAACAATTTTAACATTCTTGAACAACAAATTCAAAAGAAATATGCACTGTTCAAGCATACATTCAGAAATCAAAAGTATTGCCACCACATAAAAATAATTAATCTGTTATAAAATTCGAAATTCATGCAATTCTTCTCTTTTTCAATTAAGAACATTTTTCATTTAAGAAAGGTGATGGATTCATAGGACATTCATAACTTTAAGGCATAGACACTAAGACACTAATGATCATAAGACACAAACATAGATAAACATAAGCATAAAAATTCGAAAAACAGAAAAATAAAGAACAAGGAGATTAAAGAACGGGTCCACCTTAGTGATGGCAGCTTGTTCTTCCTCTTGAAGATCTTATGGAGTGCTTGAGCTCCTCAATGTCTCTTCCTTGTCTTTGTTGCTCTTCTCTCATGATTCTTTGATCTTCTTTAATTTTATGGAGGAGGATGGAATGTTCTTGGTGCTCCACCCTTAGTTGTCCCATGTTGGAACTCAATTCTCCTAGGGAGGTGTTGATTTGCTCCCAATAATTTTGTGGAGGAAAGTGCATCCCTTGAGGCATCTTAGGGATTTCATGATGAGGAATTTCCTCATGTCCATGAGGACTTGGTCCAACCTTTGATTAAATTTGACCTTTTTTGAGTTTGAAAAGGGACCTCAGGGATCACCTTCTTCATGGCCACAACTTCATAGAAGTGGTTTTGATGCACCCTTGAGATGAATCTCTCCATCTCCCATGACTCGGAGGTGGAAGCTTTTGCCTTCCTTTTCCTCTTTCTAGAGGTTTCTCCGGCCTTAGGTGCCATAAATGGTTATGGAAAAACAAAAAGCAATGCTTTTACCACACCAAACTTAGAAGGTTTGCTCGTCCTCGAGCAAAAGAAGAAAGAAGGACGGAGAAGAAGAAGAAAATGGAGGAGATGGAGAAGTGGGAGTGATTTGGCCAATGGGGAGAAATAGTGTGTATGATGTGTGAAAATGAGGGGGTGAAGATGGGTTTATATAGGGGTGGAGAGGTATTGAGGTGATTGGTGAATGGGTGAAGAAGAGAGAGAGTGGTGGGGTAGGTCGGGATCCTGTGGGGTCCACAGATCCTAAGGTGTCAAGGATAGCTCATCCCTGAATCGAGTGGCGTGCAAAAATGCCCTTTCTGCCAATCCTGGCGTTAAACGCCAGGCTGCTGCCCCTTTCTGGCGTTAAACGCCCAGAATGGTGCCAGACTGGGCGTTAAACGCCCATTTGCTACCCTTACTGGCGTTTAAACGCCAGCAAGTTTTTCCTCCAGGGTGTGCTATTTTTCATTCTGTTTTTCATTCTGTTTTTGCTTTTTCAATTATTTTTGTGACTTCACATGATCATCAACCTACAGAAATCATAAAATAACAAAAGGAAAATAGATAAATATAACATTGGGTTGCCTCCCAACAAGCGCTTCTTTAATGTCAGTAGCTTGACAGTGGGCTCTCATGGAGCCTCACAGGTACTCAGAGCAATGTTGGAACCTCCCAACACCAAACTTAGAGTTTGACTGTGGGGGTTCAACACCAAACTTAGAGTTTGGTTGTGGCCTCCCAACACCAAACTTAGAGTTTGACTGTGGGGGCTCTGTTTGACTCTGTTTTGAGAGAAGCTCTTCATGCTTCCTCTCCATGGTTACAGAGCGATATCCTTGAGCCTTAAACACAAGGAATTCTTCATTCACTTGAATGATCAATTCTCCTCTGTCAACATCAATCACAGCATTTGCTGTGGCTAGGAAGGGTCTGCCAAGGATGATGGATTCATCCATGCACTTCCCAGTCTCTAGGACTATGAAATCAGCAGGGATGTAATGGTCTTTAATTTTTACCAGAACATCCTCTACAAGTCCATAAGCTTGTTTTCTTGAATTGTCTGCCATCTCTAGTGAGATTCTTGCAGCTTGTACCTCAAAGATCCCTAGCTTCTCCATTACAGAGAGAGGTATGAGGTTTATGCTTGACCCTAGGTCACACAGAGCCTTCTTGAATGTCATGGTGCCTACTGTACAAGGGATTGAGAACTTTCCAGGGTCCTGTCTCTTTTGAGGTAATCTCTGCCTAGTCAAGTCATCCAGTTCTTTGGTGAGCAAAGGGGGTTCATCCTCCCAAGTCTCATTACCAAATAACTTGTCATTTAGCTTCATGATTGCTCCAAAGTACTTAGCAACTTGCTCTTTAGTGACATCTTCATCCTCTTCAGAGGAAGAATACTCATCAGAGCTCATGAATGGCAAAAGTAAATCCAATGGAATCTCTATGGTCTCAGTGTGAGCCTCAGATTCCCATGATTCCTCATTAGGGAACTCATTGGAGGCTAGTGGATGTCCATTGAGGTCTTCCTCAGTGGCGATCACTGCTTCTTCCTCCTTTCCAATTTCAGCCATGTTGATGGCCTTACACTCTCCTTTTGGATTCTCTTCTGTATTGCTTGGAAGAGTACTAGGAGGGAGTTCAGTAACTTTCTTACTCAGCTGACCCACTTGTGCCTCCGAGTTTCTAATGGAGGACCTTGTTTCAGTCATGAAACTTTGAGTGGTTTTGATTAGATCAGAGACCATGGTTGCTAAGTCAGAGTGGCTCTGCTTAGAATTCTCTGTCTGTTGCTGAGAAGATGATGGTAAAGGCTTGCCATTGCTAAACCTGTTTCTTCCACCATTATTGTTGTTAAAACCTTGTTGAGGTCTCTGTTGACCGTTCCATGAGAGATTTGGATGATTTCTCCATGAAGGATTATAGGTGTTTCCATAGGGTTCTCCCATGTAATTCACCTCTTCCATTGATGGGTTCTCAGGATCATAAGCTTCTTTATAGATGAAGCATCCTTAGTACTGCCTGGTGCAGCTTGCATTCCAGACAGACTTTAAGAAATCATATTGACTTGCTGAGTTAATATTTTGTTCTGAGCCAATATGGCATTCAGAGTATCAATATCAAGAACTCCTTTCTTCTGATTCGTCCCATTGTTCATAGGATTCCTTTTAGAAGTGTACATGAATTGGTTATTTGCAACCATTTCAATGAGTTCTTGAGCTTTTGCAGGCATCTTCTTCAGATGAAGAGATCTTCCAGCAGAGCTATCCAATGACATCTTGGACAATTCAGACAGACCATCATAGAAGATACCTATGATGCTCCATTCAGAAAGCATGTCAGAAGGACATTTTCTGATCAATTATTTGTATCTTTCCCAAGCTTCATAGAGGGATTCACCTTCCTTCTGTCTGAAGGTTTGGACTTCCACTCTAAGCTTACTCAATTTTTGAAGTGGAAAGAACTTTGCCAAGAAGGCATTGACTAGCTTTTCCCAAGAGTTCAAGCTTTCTTTAGGTTGTGAGTCCAACCATATCCTAGCTCTATCTCTTACAGCAAAAGGGAATAGCATAAGTCTGTAGACCTCAGGGTCAACCCCATTGGTCTTGACAGTGTCACAGATTTGCAAGAATTCAGCTAAAAACTGATGAGGATCTTCCAATGGAAGTCCATGGAACTTGCAATTCTGTTGCATTAGAGAAACTAATTGAGGCTTAAGCTCAAAATTGTTTGCTCCAATGGCAGGGATAGAGATGCTTCTCCTATAGAAGTCGGGAGTAGGTGCAGTAAAGTTACCCAGCACCTTCCTTGCATTGTTGGCGTTGTTGTTTTCGGCTGCCATGTCTTCTTCTTGTTTGAAGATTTTTGTTAGGTCCTCTACAGAGAGTAGTGTTTTAGCTTTTCTTAGCTTTCGCTTCAAGGTCCTTTCAGGTTCAGGATCAACCTCAACAAGAATGCTTTTGTCTTTGCTCCTGCTCATATGAAAAAGAAAAGAACAAGAAAGTATGGAATCCTCTATGTCACAGTATAGAGATTCCTTGAGGTGTCAGAGGAAAAGAAGAATAGAAGGAGGAGGTAGAAGAATTCGAACTTATCAAGAGGGAGGGATAGAGTTCGAATTGTGTATTGAGGAAGAGTGTTAGTCCATAAATAGAAGGATGTGAGAAGAGGGGAAGAATTTTCGAAAATTAAGAGTGGGAAAGAAATTAAGTGATTTTTGAAAAAGATTTTGAAATTAGAAATCAAAAAGATATGACTGAAAACTATTTTGAAAAAGATGTGATTAAAAAGATATGATTGAAAAACAATTTAAAAAGATTTGATTTTTAAAATTAATGACTTGGCTAACAAGAAATTTAAAAGATATGATTCAGACATTAAACCTTTCTCAACAGATAAGGCAACATACTTAAAATGTTGAATCAAATTATTAATTGTTAGCAAGTATTTTTGAAAATAGAAAGAAATTGATTTTGAAAATATATGATTGAAAAGATATGATTTGAAAAAGATTTGATTTTGAAAAATTATGAAAACTTGAAAAAAAATTTGAATTAAAAACAAAATCTTCCCTCTTGTGCCATCCTGGCGTTAAACGCCCAGAATGGTGTCCATTCTGGCGTTTAACGCCCAAAACTTTGCCTTTTTGGGCATTAAACACCCAGCCAGGTACCCTGGCTGGCGTTTAAACGCCAGTTTTCCTTCTTCACTGGGCGTTTTGAACGCCCAGCTTTTTCTGTGTAATTCCTCTGCTGTATGTTCTGAATCTTCAATTCTCTATATTATTGACTTGAAAAGACACAAATTAAAACTTTTTTTGAATTTTTAATGATGAGGAATAATCAAAATGAAACTAAGATCAAATAAACAATGCATGCAAGACACCAAACTTAGAAGTTTGTATAATACTGACACTAACAAATTGAGAATGCATATGAGAAACAACAAAACACACAAAACAAGAGAGTTTAAAGATCAGAGCAAGTAAATCATCAAGAACAACTTGAAGGTCAATGAAGACACATGAATGAATTCGAAAATGCAAGAAGAACAGAAACATGCAATTGACACCAAACTTAAAATGAGACACTAGACTCAAACAAGAAACATAAAATATTTTTGATTTTTATGACTTTGTAATTTTTTTTGGATTTTTCGAAAATTATGTGGAGAAAGAAAAATAAAGGATTCAAAATTCTTAATGAGAATTCCAGAATCATGCAATGTTAGTCTAAAGCTTTAGTCTAAAAAGATTAGACATGGCTAGCCAAGCTTCAGCAGAACATTATATTCAAGAGCTAAATTGATAAAAATCAATCAGCTTTGGTGATGATGAGAACATCACCTTGAAACTCTAGAATTCATTCTTAAAAATTCTGAAGAAAAATACCTAATCTAAGTAACAAGATGAACCGTCAGTTGTCCAAACTCAAACAATCCCCGGCAACGGCGCCAAAAACTTGGTGCACGAAATTGTGATCATCAATGGCACCATCAACATGGTACACTCAATTGCAATCTCAACTCTTTATCACAACTTCGCACAACTAACCAGCAAGTGCACTGGGTCGTCCAGGTAATAAACCTTACGCGAGTAAGGGTCGATCCCACGGAGATTGTTGGTATGAAGCAAGCTATGGTCATCTAGTAAATCTCAGTCAGGCAGATTCAAATGGTTATGGAGGATTAATGATAAAACATAAACTAAAGATAGAGATACTTATGTAATTCATTGGTGAGAATTCCAGATAAGCGTATGGAGATGCTTTGTCCCTTCCGTCTCTCTGCTTTCCTACTGTCCTCATCCAATCCTTCTTTCTCCTTTCCATGGCAAGTTGTATGTTGGGCATCACCATTGTCAATGGCTACAGTCCCGTCCTCTCAGTGAAAATGGTCAACCCGCTCTGTCCCAGCACGGCTATTCATCTGTCGGTTCTCGATCATGTCAGAATAGAATCCAGTGATTCATTTGCGTCTGTCACTAACGCCCAATAATCACGAGTTTGAAGCTCGTCACAGTCATTCAATCCCTGAATCCTACTCAGAATACCACAGACAATGTTTAGACCTTCCGGATTCTCAAGAATGCCGCCATCAATTCTAGCTTATACCACGAAGATTCTGATTAAGGAATCCAAGAGATATCCACTCAATTTAAGGTAGAACAGAGGTGGTTGTCAGGCACACGTTCATATGTGAGAATGATGATGAGTGTCACGGATCATCACATTCATCAAGTTGAGGAACAAGTGATATCTTAGAACAAGAATAAGCTGAATTGAATAGAAGAATAATAGTAATTGCATTAATACTCGAGGTACAGCAGAGCTCCACACCTTAATCTATGGTGTGTAGAAACTCCACCGTTGAAAATACATAAGAACAAGGTCTAGGCATGGCCGAGAGGCCAGCCCCATGATCTAAGAACTAGACGTCCAAAGATGATCCTAAGATCTAAATTGATCCAAAGATTCATAATACAATAGCAAAAAGGTCCTATTTATAGAGAACTAGTAGCTTAGAGTTTACAAAAATGAGTAAATGATATAAAAATCCACTTCCGGGCCCACTTGGTGTGTTTTTGGGCTGAGCATTGAAGCTTTTATGTGTAGAGACTTTTCTTGGAGTTAAACGCCAGCTTTTGTGCCCGTTTCGGCGTTTAACTCCCATTTTTTTGCCAGTTCTGGCGTTTAACGCCGGGCAGTCTTGAGCTGATTTGGAACGCCAGTTTGGGCCATCAAATCTCGGGCAAATTATGAACTATTATATATTTCTGAGAAGCCCAGGATGTCTACTTTCCAACGCAATTGAGAGCGTGAAAATTGTGCTTCTGTAGCTCCAGAAAATCCACTTCGAGTGTAGGGAGGTCAGAATCCAACAGCATCTGCAGTCCTTTTCAGCCTCTGAATCTGATTTTTGCTCAGGTCCCTCAATTTCAGCCAGAAAATACCTGAAATCACAGAAAAACACATAAAATCATAGTAAAGCCCAGAAAAGTGAATTTTAAATAAAAACTAATAAAAATATAATAAAAACTAACTAAAACACACTAAAAACATACTAAAAACAATGCAAAAAAGCGTATAAATTATCCGCTCATCATTAACGTGGAGATAAAGGGAGCTCCAGCGTTAGTGGTAAATGTGAACACCACTAACACTACAAAGTGGCAATTGACCACTGTTCTGAGGGTTACCTGAAACTGTAGGTCGATCTCTGACGAGATCTTCTGTACTGGTTGGAATGGTTTGGGTCCGACTTGTTAGACTTGGTGGTGATGCTGATTCCTTCGTTCCCGGAGGGTGGGGGGTACCTGCAAGGGACTCCGATACTTAAGTTAGCAAGGGTATTAAGCAGGTATTGAGTAGAATCAGAGTATGAGTTATATCTGGGTGCTCCAGTGTATTTATAATGGTGTAGAGTGACCACTTTTGGATGAGATAAGTTAGTTATCTTATCTTATCTTTATCTTATCTTTGACTGGGGTCCTCTTATCTTCAAGGGAACCGCCTTTATCTCTACGGGCTTTGGCCACCCTTGGATTTGGGACGTGTTCCTCTATTTGGGCCCTTTGTTTGAGCCTTCCTAGGATTTGGCCGAGCTCTTTTGAGAAGAGATCGGGTTTGTCTTGACCTGAAGAGGTCGGTCGCTTTGTCTGTAGAACATCCCGGGTCAGACAGCTCGACCCAGGGTATGAACAGTGCCCCTGCTCGAGCTTGGTCTTTTATCTGGAGGCCGAGTTGTGGTTTTAGGACTTCAAGCCTTCTTGGGTAAAGCCGAACTCGAGCACTTTGTCGCTTTATCTTCCGTAGAGCTCTTTCTTGAATGCGGAACGTTTCTGTTCCGTTTCTTCTGAAAGCGCGTGCTTTTGCCTTTAGCATTTTTTTCCTTGGGAATGCGCGAGGGTTTTTAATGCCCCCATTAATTTGTTTTTGTTCCGTTTCTCTTGGTTTTCGTTATTCAAATTTTGTATCCAAGAGACGGTTTTCCTTTCCCTGTAACTTCCCTTCATTTTCGCCGTTTCCTGTCCTGCACCTCTCGTTTCTTTGTGATGCTTTGGCCTTTGCTTGGTGCTTTTCGCTTTGTGGTTGATTCTCTGCTACTCCTTTTTCAAAGTTTTCTTCCTTCTTCCAGGTTGGTTTTGCTTTCCTCTTCACCTTTTTATTTCTGCTACTTTTGTTTTTGATCCTTTTGATGAAGCCTTGATTTTGTATGCTTGGAAAACTTTAACCTTTTCCTTGTTTCTGTTTTTACTTTTGGAATGTGATTCTTCAATAAAGTTTTGATTTTGCCTAAGTTGTTGTTGGAAAGCTTGAATCTTTTCATACTACCATGCTTGACTGTCACTACGATGTATCTTTTCTGATTTTCTTTTCGTCCTTCTGTGTGCTTTCGGCTGGATTTCCTGGTAGTTTAGTGCTTTTAAGGTTTTGCATGTTGCTACGTTTTGAAAAAAGGTTGCTCCTTTGATGGCTTTGTTTTGTCGGTATTTTTTTCTACGGAATGGAGACGATGGTTTCTTGGTGATTTCTGGTTAAGAGAAAAAAAGGGTCGTTGCTGGGGTGTGAAGTTGTAGGTCCCTTTGGGTTCTTGTTCTGTGGTTGCCTCCAAAGGATGCCCCTAGATCTTTTGTGTAGGTCCTGGGGTCTCTTTTTGTTCCTTATACTGTGCTGGGTTGTGTGGTCAAGTTGTTTTGCTGTGGTCCGAGATGTTTTTTAGTAATCCAATATTCTTTTTCTTATTGTAGGACTAGTTGGCCTCATGACTTCTCGCAAAAATATTGTTGAGATGTCTTCCCAGGTCCCGAGGGCATAGCTGATTGGGTGGATTCTATGGTTCTTCTGTGTATTTCTATGGTGGACTCTGAGTTTTGTATAGAGCTGCGAAAACATCATTGGGTTTGTGGTAGCGGTGCCCAGGAGAGGGATTATAAGCTTGTAGCGCCTGGTTCTGACGAAAAAGTTTGTTTTCCCACCTCAGTCGAGGGGGAGCGTCCCTTCTTCTATGCTTATGAATATTTCTTTAGTCAGTTGAACATTATTTTTTCTTTTTCTACCTTTGAAATCGACTTGTTGTGGTCATGTAACATTGCTCCATCCCAGCTTCATCCCAATTCATGGGGTTTTATAAAAAAATTTCAATTACTGTGTCAAGAGTTAGGCATCAAGCCTTCTCTAACTCTTTTTCTTTACTTGTTTGTTTTGGCCAAGCCTGGGGCTTCTTCAAAAAAGAAAGCTTCTTGGATTTCCTTTAGATCTGCTCAAGGGCACAAAGTCTTTGCCATGTATGACGAGTCCTTTAAGGACTTTAAAAACTATTTCTTTAAAGTTCGAGCTGTTGAGGGGGTTCGCCCCTTTTTTCTTGATGAAAATGATGAACCTACTTTTCCTCTTGAGTGGAAAAAGAATGTCATGGTGCCTCGGTATACTTGGGAGATGTTAGATGAGGTCGAGCAGGCCTTTGTGAGTGTATTGGAGGATATTTGGGGGGAGCCTCCGCATCTGGATACTAAGAAATTTCTGAGGGACCCATCTTTGGTCCGAAAAGTGCTGGGTACTGACTGATATGTTTTCATTTTATTCTATTTGACCCCTGTGATCCTTGACTTTTGTTTGTTGATTCTGTCTTTTCTGGATTTCAGAAATGTCGAAGAACAACATTTCCATGAAGGCTTTCAAAAAGGCCAGGAAGGCAGCCGCTGCACAAAACATCTCGGTCAAGGCAGCTGGGGAGGGGTCCTCGTAAACCATCATGAAGCCACCCGTGCCGAGTTCCCCTGTCCCGAGGAACGTGATCCCTACTCCTCAGGTTCGTCTGGCAGATCCCCTACAATCCTCCGCTGCTGCTTCTGGTGCTCCTTCTTTGAAAAAGCAGAAAATATCTGAGCCCTTTAACTTGGATGCCCCGAATTTAGATGCTATTGAGTTTGTCGACCAACAGATTGCCCCTTATGGTGGGCTTTCTATGGATGATGTTTGCCTTCTTTAGCACCTAGATTTCATTACCAAAAATAGTGTGAAGATGGCACATATGGGTGCGGCCATTTTTCAGACTATTCAGGGTATCCCGATTCATGCTACTAAATCTTTCATGGAGGAGGCTAAATCGGAGTTTGATCGGATCAAGGGTCTGAAGGAGGAATTGGAGGTGAAGTTGGCGAAGGTAGAAAAGGAACTGGAGGGTGAGAAGGCTAGCTCTATTGCCTTAGCGGCTTCTTTGAAGTTGGCTGAGGACATGGAATTGAAGCACAAGGATAGCTATGTCTCGGCTTACAGGGAGTTGGTGCGTCTCCGAGATGACTTGGAAATTGCTCGGGTTGATTATGTCGAGCTTCAGGGTCATCTTGTGGGTAGCGTGACTGCCGCCTACGAGAATCTGTTAGAGCAGTTCTGGATTGTTACCCTTGGTGCCGATTTGACTATTGTTAGTCTTGATAACATAGTAAAGGATGACAAGATTGTCCCGGATGATCCCGATGATGATATTGAACCTCCTATTGTGCTTCCTGTTAAAGCCTCTGCCCCGCCAGTTCCTTCAGCCCCCTCGACCGTAGTTGAGCCAAATCCTGACTGTCAGATCTTGAATCTAGGCGACGGGACAGTGGATGCGGTGCCTCTTCAGATTTGTCCTCCTTTACCTCATGTTGACGCTGCTACTGGGAAGCCTTTGGACTCTCTTTGATTATCCTTGATAGATTTGTGTATAGCCCGGCCTGTGGGTTTTGAACTCTTTTTTGTAAATGGTGTTTTGTTGATTGTTGATAGTTGCTGCTCTTAGCACCTTTATTTTGAAAAACAAAATAGTTTCTCTTGCTCTTGGGGTTGGCTTCAAGCGGCCTCTTGAGTCTTTGTTTTATGGTAACTGCCTTGTTTTTCACAATATGCTTGCTTGTAGCTTTCTTTAGCATTTATCTGGAATCTTTCAGAGTTGTTTTTTATTCATCCTCTTTTGATTGCTTTTGGCGAAGTCGAGGTCTTATCGGGTCGAGCAATCTGCCCTCTGTTGGCTGATTTTCTCAGTTGATCTTTTCTTGAGTTATTTCTAGCAGCCCCTTGGGATTACTTTTTATAACTTTTTGTAGCTTTAGTCTGACTTTTTCACGTCGGTCCCTGTTCCGTTACTAGGTAATCGTTTTTTCTTGAATCTTGTTCAGATCTCTTTTGTAACTTTATCTTTTCCAGGCCAACTTCGTCATGTCGGGCTTTGTCGAGTTACTTGATAATCCTCTTTCTTGGACCTTGTTCAGGTCTTTTTCAGGGATTTATCTTTTGTAGCTTTATCTTTCCGGGCTGACTTCGTCATGTCGGACCTTGTCGAGTTACTTGATAATCCTCTTTCTTGGACCTTGTTCAGGTGTCTTTCAGGGATTTATCTTTTGTAACTTTAATCTATCCGGGCCGACTTCGTCATGTCGGGCCCTGTCGAGTTACTTGATAATCCTCTTTTTTGGACCTTATTTAGGTCTCTTTCAGGGATTTATCTTTTGTAACTTTTTGTAGGAGTCCGACTTCGTCCTGTCGGGCTCTTCGAAATTATATTAATCCTTTTTTATAGGGTTGGCCAGACCTCTTTCCAGGGCTTTACTTATAACTTGGGTTTTTGTGACTGGTCCGACTTTTGTGCCGTCCAGCCTTTAAGCTATTTTATAGCAATCCATTTTATTAGGACCTCGTCAGGTCTTTTCTATGGATCACTTTCTATAACTTCTTGTATTATTCTGTCTTCATCTTTGCCGATTTCGTAGAATTTGGGTTTTTAGCCCTTGTTTTTATCGTGATCGCACAGTGAATTCGGTTTTTACTTTTTGTCGATCTGTAGCTTTACAATCGGACGATGAATGTTTTTAGAATAATACGACTTAAGCATTTGTAGAGAATCTGAGCAAATTTTATTAAAAGAAAATACAAATATAGATGAAGAGTTAATTTCCTAAGTCAGGTGATTTGTAGGTCTTGGCATGGCACCTCGTTAAAAAATATTTTCAGGAAAAAGAGCGTGCGCTGTCCAAAAGCTTTTGTCATCCCTAGCTATAGTACCTTCTTAGGTTGCAGGCGTGCCATGATCTAGGAAGCTCTCGCCCGTCGAGTTCGGAAAGCTTGTAGTAGCCCTTTCCCAGTACTTCTATGACTCGGAAGGGTCCCTTCCAGTTTGCTGCCAGTTTTCCTTCTCCAGGTCGAGTTGCTCCTATATCATTTCGGATTAGGATGAGGTCGTCTTTATCGAAGGCCCGCTGTATTACTTTTCGGTTGTATCTGGAGGCCATTCGTCGTTTCAATGCTTCTTCCCTTATCCGAGCTCTTCCTCGGATTTCCGGAAGTAAGTCGAGCTCTTCCCTTTATAGTTGGAAATTGGCTTTTTCGCTGAAATGGATTACCCTGGGTGATCCTTCTTCCATTTCTATTGGGATCATTGCCTCCATCCCGTAAGCTAATCGGAAAGGTGGCTCCTTTGTTATGGAATGTGGAGTCGCTCGATATGCCCATAGGACTTGTGGGAGTTCTTCGGCCCAGGCTCCCTTTGCATCCTGTAGCCTCTGTTTTAACCCTGCTAATATAATTGTTGTTTTATATTCAGGTCGGCCGCTAGTTTTCTAAAGCCTGCGTCTGTGAACTGGGTACCATTGTCTGTAGTGATGGAGTGTGGAACTCTGAACCTTGTGATGATGTTTCTATATAGGAATTTCCGACTTTTTTGTGATATGGCGTTAGCTAGGGGCCCTGCCTCGATCCATTTTGTGAAGTAGTCTATTCCTACTATGAGGAATTTGACTTGCCCTGATCCTTGAGGAAAATGTCCGAGGAGATCGAGGCCCCATTTTGCAAATGGCCAGGGTGAGGTTACGCTGATGAGTTCCTCTGGCGGAGCGGCGTGAAAGTTGGCATGCTTCTGACATGGCGAACATGTCCTTACAAATTATGTGGCTTCTTTTTGTAGCGTCGGCCAATAGAATCCTACCCGAAGTACTTTTTTGGCGAGTGCTTGCGCTCCGAGGTGATTGCCACAAATGCCACTGTGCACTTCTTCTAGGATATCTTTAGCATTGGAAGTCGGCACACATTTCAGCAATGGTGTTGAAATCCCCCTTTTGTAAAAAGTGTTATTTATGATGGTATAGTATTGTGCTTCCCGTTTTAACCTCTTTGCCTCTTTCTCATTTGTAAGGAGGGCCTCCGTTGTGAGGTAATTGATTATGGGGGTCATCCATCCCTGATCGCGACCTGTTATAGCTAGGACTTTTTCTTCTTTTGAGATTGATGGTTTCTGTAAAATTTCTTGGATAAGGCTTCTATTGTTGCCTCCTGGTTTGGTGCTGGATAGCGTTGAGAGTGCATCGGCTCGGGCATTCTGTTCTCGGGGTATGTGTCGAATCTTGTACTCTCCGAGTTGTCTGAGCTGTTCCCTGGTTTTGTCCAGGTACTTTTTCATAGTGCGATCTTTGGCTTGGTAGCTGCCTGTTATTTGTGACGTGACTACATGTGAGTCGCTGAAGATGATAAGTTTTTGAGCTCCAACTTCCCATCCAGCTTCAGACCCGCTAGAAGTGCCTCATATTCCACGTGATTGTTTGAGGCAGGGAATCCAAATTTGAGGAAGAGTTCAATCTAGGTCTCCTGGTTGCTTTCAATTATTATGCCTGCGCCACTTCCCGTTTTATTTGAGGAGCTGTTCACGTATAGATGCCATTCTATGGAGATTTCCGGTGTCTCCGTAAATTCCGCAATGAAGTCGGCCAGATATTGGGATTTGATGGCTGTCCGAGCTTCGTATTGAAGATCGAACTCGGACAACTTGACTGCCTATTGCAAGATTCTGTCCGCCAAGTCTGTTTTTTGTAGGATTCCTTTTATGGGCTGGTTGGTCCGAATTTTGATGGTGTGAGACAGGAAATATGGGCGAAGTCATCGAGATGTTATTATGAGAGCGTAAGCGAACTTTTCTATTTTCTGGTAGTTCAGCTCGGCTCCTTGTAATGCTTTGCTGATAAAGTATATGGGTTGCTGCCCGCTGTTGTCTTCTCGGACCAGTGCTGAGGCTATTGCCTGATTTCCCAATGCAAGGTACAAGATGAGTGGTTCCCCTTCCCGTGGTCGACTTAATATAGGTGGCTGTCCCAGAAATTTTTTGAAGTCTTGGAAGGCTTGCTCGCATTCAACGGTCCATTCAAATTCCTTTCCCTTCCTTAGAGTGGTGTAGAAGGGGAGAAATCTCATTGTGGATCCCGTCAGGAACCTGGACAAGGCTGCCAGCCGTCCGTTGAGTTATTGTACTTCTTTGATACAAGTCGGGCTTTTCATGTCAAGTACAACCCTGCACTTGTCCGTGTTTGCCTCGATTCCTCTCTGTGTGACCATAAAACCCAAGAATTTACCCGCTTCTACTGCGAAGGTACATTTTGTGGGATTGAGTCGCATGCCGTGTTGTCTTATGGTGTTGAATACTTGTGTCAGGTCAGATAATAACATCTCTTTGTTTTGCGTCTTCACTAGCATGTCATCTACGTAGACCTACGTGACCTTTCCGATGTGATCCGAAAAAACTTTATTCATTAATCTTTGGTAAGTGGCTCCCACATTTTTGAGACCGAAAGGCATAACAATGTAGCAGTAGTTTGCCTTTGGGGTTAAGAAAGAGGTATTTTCTGGGTCGGGTGGGTACATTGGGATTTGGTTATATCCTGAGTATGCGTCCATAAAGGAGAGATATTTGTATCCGGAGGAGGCATCTACCAGTGCGTCAATATTTGGGAGTGGATAAGGATCTTTCGGGCAAGCTTTGTTGAGATCGGTAGTCGGTGCACATTCTCCACTTCCCATTTGACTTTTTTACCAAAACGACATTAGCAAGCCATAATGGGTGTTTGACTTCTCTTATGAAGCCTGCCCCCAGTAGAGCTCGTACCTGTTCTTCTACCGCTTGAGAGCGTTTGGGTCCTAGCTTTCTGCGCCTTTGTTGTACCGGCCGAGATTCTGGATAGACTGCTAGCTTATGGCACATTAGTTTGGGATCTATACCTGGCATGTCTGCGGCCTTCCATGCACAGAGGTCGGCGTTGCTGCGTAGGAACTATATGAGTGATTCTTTTATGTCCCCTTTTAGGAGTGTGCCGACATTGGTTATTTGGTCCGGGGTGTTCCCGATCTGAATTTGCTCTATTTCTCCTTCAGGTTGTGGGCGAAGCTCCTCCCGCCTCCGAACTCCACCAAGCTCGATTGTGTGGAATTCTTCACCTCCACCTCTGAGGTTTAGACTTTCGTTGTAACAGCAGCACTCCATTTTCTGGTCTGCCTTTACTGTGGCTATTCCTTCTGCGGTTGGGAACTTCATGCATACATGCGGAGTCGAGCATATTGCGCCGAGTTGATTTAATGTTGTCTGACCTATCAGGGCATTGTAGGCTGAGCTTACGTCAACGACGACGCAATCTATTTTGAGTGTTCTTGACTGACTTCCCTTTCCAAAAGTTGTGTGGAGCGAAATATATCCCATTGGTTGAACCGGGGTATCTCCTAACCCGAACAGGCTGTCCGGATATACTCTGAGTTCTTTTTCTTCCAAGCTGAGTTTGTTAAAGGCGGTTTTAAAAAAGATATCGGCAGAGCTCCTCTATCAGTGTGCGATGGAGATTTGCGTTTGCCAATATTATAGTCATGACCATGGGATCGTCATGTCCTGTTGTGATGCTGGATGCGTCTTCTTTGGTAAAAGTGATTGCCGGGATGTTGGGTGCTTCCTTCCTTTCTGCGACGTGATATATGTCTTTGAGATGTCTTTTGTGGGATGACTTGGAGATTCCTCCCCCGGCGAATCCGCCGTGTATCATATGGACGTGTCTCTCTGGTGTCCGGGATGATCGCATAGCTGGTCCGACATCTTCTGCTCTTCTTCTTTTCCTTTGTTCATCCTCGTGGGTGGCCAGGTATCGATCTAACCTCCCTTCTCGCACAAGCATTTCTATGATGTTTTTTTAAGTCAAAACACTCATTGGTGGAGTGCCCGCGGATCCGATGGTATTCACAGTATTCAGCCCGGTTTCCTCCTCCTTTTTTGCCTTTGAGTGGTCGAGCTGGTGGTATTTTTTCTATGTTGCAAACTTCTCTGTAGACATCCACAAGAGACACCTGAAGAGGGGTGTAATTGTGGTACTTTTTGATTTTCTCTCCATGTCAATCTTCCCTTTTTCTGGAATCTTTGTCTTTATCCCGAGGGGTGAACCCTGCTTTTGAGGTCCCTCCTAATCAGGAGTTCTCCTCCATGTTGATGTACTTTTCCGCTCGCTCCTGCACCTCGTTCAGAGATGTGGGATACCTCTTTGATATGGATTGACTAAAAGGCCCTTCTCGCAGACCATTAATGAGACCCATGATGGCAGCTTCTGTTGGAAGGTTTTGTATATCCATGCATGTTTTGTTGAATCTCTCCATGTAGTTTCGCAGGGTTTCCCGCTCCCCTTGTCTGATTCCTAGTAAGCTCGGAGCATATTTAGCTTTGTCCTTTTGGATGGAAAATCTGGCCAAGAATTTTTTAGCCAAGTCGTTGAAACTTGAGATGGACCTAAGAGAGAGATTGTCAAACCATCTAATTGCTGTTTTTGTTAAAGTAGTTGGAAAGGCTTTGCAACGAACTGCATCTGAGACATCGGTGAGGTACATTCTGCTTCTAAAGTTGCTGAGATGATGGCTGGAATCTGTAGTGCCGTCGTATAAGGTCATATCTGGGAGTTTAATGTCCTTTGGGATTTTTGTCTTCATGATTTCTTTGGTGAATGGGTCTTGCTCCTTTCGTGCATTATCTTCGGGACCGGATCGGCTGGCTTTTGTCTTGACATCGGTTTCAAGTTTCAAGAGTTTTGTTTCCAGTTCCCGGCGTCACCTTATTTCTCTTTGCAGATCCTTCTCGGCCTCTCGTTGTCGTAAGGCATCTTCCTCAAGTTGTTTTAGCCGATTTTTGAATGCCTCCAGGGCTCCCTAGTTTGGGGAGTTTTTATTATTGACTTGGAGAGTATCCTTTGGTGTTGTGCCCGCATTTTTGTGCGGTGTTCTTTCTTCTAGATCTGAAGTGTGGTCGTTGTCATGGTCCTCCGCCATGGTAATGAGATGACTTCCAGGGTCCCCGGCAACGGCGCCAATGTTCTGAGGGTTACCTGAAACTGTAGGTCGATCTCCGACGAGATCTTCTGTATTGGTTGGAATGGTTTGTGTCCGACTTGTTGGACTTGGTGGTGATGCTGATTCCTTCGTTCCCAGAGGATGGGGGTACCTGCAAGGGACTCCGATGCTTAAGTTAGCAAGGGTATTAAGCAGGTATTGAGTAGAATCAGAGTATGAGTTATACTTGGGTGCTCCAGTGTATTTATAATGGTATAGAGTGACCTCTTTTGGATGAGATAAGTTAGTTATCTTATCTTATCTTTATCTTATCTTTGACTGGGGTCCTCTTATCTTCAAGGGAACCGCCTTTATCTCTACGGGCTTGGGCCGCCCTTGAATTTGGGACGTGTTCCTCTATTTGGGCCCTTTGTTTAGGCCTTCCTGTGATTTGGCCGAGCTCTTTTGAGAAGAGATCGGGTTTGCCCTGACCTGAAGACGTCGGTCGCTTTGTCTGTAGAACATCCCGGGTCAGACAGCTCGACCCAGGGTATGAACAGCTACGTTAAGAGTCACATTAACTTAGTTAACATGAACTCTAACATGGAAGAAAAGACAATGCCAACGTTAATGACACTCACCTTTGTCATTAACGTTGGATCAAGCCAACATTGCCCACGTTAGTGGTCACGTTAAGACCACTAACGTGAAAGTTAACGTGGAGCTAAGATTGATGAGCCAACATTAGTGACACTCACCTTTGTCACTAACGTTAGAGATGGCATTCACTACCACGTTAGTGGCCATGTTAACCTAGTTAACGTGAACTCTAACGTAGGAAAGAGGGGCGTTTGGAGCGTTAGTGATAAAGGTAAGTGTCACTAATACTCTCGAAGCTAGGCATGCCCATGTTAAAAGTCACATTAGTTATACTAACGTGAACTCTAACGTAGGGAAAAAGGGGCACAAGGCAACGTTATTGGAAAAGGTGATTCCCAATAATACTTGCAAAGGATCATAAGGAAACGTTAGTGGTCACGTTAGTGCCACTAACGTTGAAGTTAACGTGGACTATTTTGGGGTTGGACGTTAGTGAAAAAGGTGATTGCCACTAACGTTCTCGAACCCATATTTTCACTTAACGTTAACATCACTAACGCCTGTGCCTAACTTACACTTTTCTGCAAGCGGAGCCCACTAAAGATTGTAACTGCTTCAACTCAAGATCTAAGGTCCACATCCAAGACTCGAAGAACTCACTAGAAGATCAAGAAGATTAGTATATATAGGAGTAGTTTTGAACTATAGAGAAGCTTGGCACTTTGGAGAACTACTCTCTGTATATTACTTTTCTACATTTTAGCTAAGCATGTATTCTTTTCTGCCATTTTTTATTACCAGAGCTATGAACAACTAAACCCCTTTCGTTGGGTTAGGGAGCTCTGTTTTAATTTGATAGATCAATTATAGTTTTCTTTCTTCTTCATCTCTCTTCTCTCTTGATTTACTAGAAAGATTTCGATCTTAATTCAATTGGTTAGTTGTCTTGGAAAAGAAACTCTCCATAATTGGATCTCCTCTGTGCCTTGGAAAAGGGATGAGGAGATCATGCTAGAAATCTTTTCTCATGTTGGACCAAATTGGGGTCTGGGCGGATATATTGACATGTAATCCTCCCAACACATTGATTTGGAAATACATGTGGTATAATTAGTGACCACACTTCATCTCTTCCCATGAGCAATTAAATCAAGGAATTGGGCAATTGTTCAAGTTTAAAGAGATTGGGTTGCCAAGGAATTGGAATCCAATCACTTAAGATTGCCAAGGAGATCAATAGATGCTTCGATTGAGGAATAGATGAAAATGAATTTGATCCGGAGAATACAACATCTCCTAAGCCCAATGAATTCCCCATTTCTGATCTCACCCATTCTCTTTACTTTCTGCCATTTATTTCCATGTTCATCTCCCCGATTCCCATTTAAGATTCTGCACTTTATTTCCTGCAGTTTACTTTCCCACCATTTAGTTTCCTGTAACATCAACTACACTCTATTTAGCTCAACTAGCATACTCTTCCAACTAAAGTTGCTTGACCAATCAATCCCTGTGGGATTCGACCTCACTCTATTGTGAGTTTTTACTTGACGACAATTTGGTATACTTGCCGAAGGGAAATTTGTTGAGAGACAAGTTTTCGTGCATCACTGATTAGCCATACGATATATGTGCATGGTATTTTTCATCCGAGACGAGCAATCCGACAGTTGAATAGCCGTACAGAAACCGTAGAGGACCATTTTCACTGAGAAGACGGGAAGTAGCCATTGACAATGGTGACACCCAACATACAGCTTGCCATAGAAAGGAGTATGAAGGATTGGATGAAGGCAGTAGGAAAGCAGAGATTCAAAAGGGATAAAGCTTCTCCATACACTTATATGAAATTCTCACCAATGATTTACATAAGTATCTCTATCTTTATTTTACGTTTTATTTATCTTTTAATTATTAAAACTCCATAACCATTTGAATCCGCCTGACTGAGATTTACAAGGTGACCATAGCTTGCTTTAAGCCGACAATCTCCGTAGGATCGACCCTTACTCACGTAAGGTTTATTACTTGGACGACCCAGTGCACTTGCTGGTTAGTTGTGCGAAGTTGTGAAAAAGAGTTGAGATTACAATTGTGCGTAACAAGTTGTTGGCGCCATTGTGTATCAAAATTTCGTGCACCAAGTTTTTGGCGCCGTTGTCAGGGATTGTTCGAGTTTGGACGACTGACGGTTCATCTTGTTGCTTAGATTAGGTAATTTTCTTTTTATTTTATTTTTCAAAAAGTTTTCAAAAATCTTTCAAAAAAATTTCTTCTTTTTCGTTTTCTTTTTTTTCTTTTTTTCTTTCTAAAAACAATTTTCGAAAAATCCAAAAAAATTTATAAAATCATAAAACCAAAAAAATATTTTGTGTTTCTTGTTTGAGTCTAGTGTCAATTTTTAGGTTTAGTGTCAATTGCATCTTTTTAATTTTCTAAAAAATTTTGAAAATTTATGCATTGCATTCTTCATGATTTTCAAGTTGTTCTTGACAAGTCTTCTTGTTTGATCTTCATATTTTATTGTGTTGTGCCTTTTATTGTTTTTCATATGCATTTTTGAATTATTAATGTCTAAACATGAAAAATCTCTAAGTTTGGTGTCTTGCATGTTTTTCTTTTCTTGAAAATTTATCAAAAAATAACTTCTTGGTGTTCATCATGATCTTCAAAGTGTTCTTGGTGTTCATCTTGACCTTCATAGTGTTCTTGCATGCATCATTTATTTTGATCCAAAATTTTCATGTTTTGCGTCATTTTTGTGTTTCTCTCTCTCCTCATTAAAAATTCAAAAATAAAAAAATATCTTTTCCTTATTTTACTCATAAATTTCGAAATCTTTGGGTTGACTTAGTCAAAAAAAATTTAAAATAAGTTATTTCTTGTTAGTCAAGTAAAGATTTCAATTTTAAAAATCTTATCTTTTCAAAACTTTTTCAAAAATCAAATCTTTTTCATTTTTCTTTTATATTTTTGAAAATTTTTTTTAAATTTATTTTCAAAATCTTTTTCTTAATTTTATTTCATATTTTTTGAAAATTTTACAAACAATTAATGTGATTGATTTAAAAATTTGAAGTTTGTTACTTTCTTGTTAAGAAATGTTCAATCTTTAAATTCTAGAATCATATCTTTTAGTTTCTTGTTAGTCAAGTAATCAATTTTAATTTTCAAAATCATATCTTTTTAATCTCCTTTTCAAATCTTTTTTTCAAAATAAATTTCAATCATATCTTTTTAAACATATCTTTTTCAAATCATATCTTTTTCAAAATCAATTTCAAAAATCTTTTCTAACTTCCTATCTTTTCAAAATTGATTCTCAAATCTTTTTCAACTAACTAATTGACTTTTTTTGTTTGTTTTACTATTTCTTATCTTTTCCAAAACCACCTAACTACTTTTCTCTCTCTAGTTTTCGAAAATTCCTCACCCTTTTTCAAAATTCTTTTTAATTAACTAGTTGTTTTAAATTTTAATTTTATTTTATTTTTTCTCCTAATTTTTGAATTCTAACTATATTTTAAAATAAAAAAAATCTTTTTTCTTTTTTTTCTTCTAATTTTTGAATTTTCCACTCACTCTTTCTATTTATTTTATTTATTTACTAACGCTTCTCTTCTCAAAATTCGAACCCCTCCCTTCTCTGTGTTCGAATTTTTCTTCTTCTTCCTTCATTCTTATTCTTCCACTCACATAAAAGAATCTCTATATTGTGACATAAAGGATTCCTCTTCTTTTCTGTTCTCTTCTTTTTCATATGAGCAGGAGCAAGGACAAGGACATTCTTGTTGAAGCAGATCCTGAACCTGAAAGGACTCTGAAGAAGAAGCTAAGAGAAGCTAAAGCACAACAATACAGAGAAAACCTTACAGAGAATCTCAAAAAAGAAGAAGACATGGCCGAACCCAAAAACAATGCAAGGAAGATGCTTGGTGACTTTACTGCACCAAATTCCAACATCCATGGAAGAAGCATCTCAATCCCTGCCATTGCAGTAAACAATTTTGAGCTAAAGTCTCAAATAGTTTCTCTGATGCAACAGAATTGCAAGTTTTATGGACTTCCATCAGAAGATCCTTTTTAGTTCTTAACTGAATTCTTGCAGATTTGTGATACTGTTAAGACCAATGGAGTTGATCCTAAGGTCTATAAGCTTATGCTTTTCCCTTTTGCTGTAAGAGACAAAGCTAGAACATGGTTAGACTCTCAACCTAGAGATAGCCTAAACTCTTGGGATAAGCTGGTCACGGCATTCTTAGCCAAGTTCTTTCCTCCTCAAAAGCTGAGCAAGCTTAGAGTGGATGTTCAAACATTCAGGCAGAAAGAAGGTGAATCCCTCTATGAAGCTTGGGAACGATACAAACAATTGACCAAAAAGTGTCCTTCTGACATGCTCTCAGAATAGACCATCCTGGATATATTCAATGATGGTCTGTCTAAATTGTCTAAGATGTCATTGGACCATTCTGTAGGTGGATCTATTCACCTAAAGAAAATGCCTACAGAAGCTCAGGAACTCATTGACATGGTTGCAAATAACCAATTCATGTACACTTCTGAAAGGAATCCTGTGAGTAATGGGACACCTCAAAGGAAGGGAGTTCTTGAAATTGATGCTCTGAATGCCATATTGGCTCAGAACAAAATGTTGACTCAACAAGTCAATTTAATTTCTCAGAGTCTGAATGGATTGTAAAATGCATCCAACAGTACTAAAGAAGCATCTTCTGAAAAAGAAGCTTATGATCCTGAGAACCCTGCAATGGCAGAGGTGAATTACATGGGTGAAGCCTATGGAAACACCTATAATCCCTCATGGATAAATCATCCAAATTTCTCATAGAAGGATCAACAAAAGCCCCCAACAAGGCTTTAATAATGGTGGAAGAAATAGGTTTAGTAATAGCAAGCCTTTTCCATCATCCTCAAAGCAATAGACAGAGAATTATGAGCAGAACCCACCTAGCTTAGCAAATATAGTCTCTGATCTATCTAAGGCCACTCTTAGTTTCATAAATGAAACAAGGTCCTTCATTAGAAATTTGGAGGCGCAAGTGGGCCAGCTGAGTAAAAGAGTCACTGAAACTCCTCCTAGTACTCTCCCAAGCAATACAGAAGAGAACCCAAAAAGAGAGTGCAAGGCCATAAGCTTACTTGGTGTGGCCGAATGCATAGAGGAGGAGGAGGACGTGAATCCCAGTGAGGAAGACCTCATGGGACGTCCTCTGGACAAAAAGGAGTTCCCAATTGAGGAACCTAAGGAATCTGAGGCTCACCTAGAGACCATAAAGATTCCATTGAACCTCCTTTTATCATTCATGAGCTTTGATTACTATTCATCTTCTGAAGAAGATAAAGACATTGTTGAAGGGCAAGTTGCCCAGTATTTAGGAGCAATCATGAAGCTGAATGCCAAGCTATTTGGTAATGAGACTTGGGAGGATGAGCCTCCATTGCTCATTAATGAACTGAATACCTGGGTTCAACACACTTTACCTCAAAAGAAATAGGATCCTGGTAAATTCCTAATTCCCTATACCATAGGCACCATGACCTTTGAGAAGGCTCTATGTGACCTGGGGTCAGGCATAAACTTAATGCCACTCTCTATAATGGAGAAACTAGGAATCTTTAAGGCATAGGCTGCCAAATTCTCATTAGAGATGGCAGACTGGTGGACGAAATTGTGATCATCAATGTTGTACTTTTTGTTATTGTATGGAATCATTATAATGGCTCTTTGCTATGTGTGGACACAATTCCGTTCAACTAACCAGCAAGTGTACTAGGTCGTCCAAGTAATAAACCTTACGTGAGTAAGGGTCGATCCCACAGAGATTGTTGGTTTGAAGCAAGCTATGGTCATCTTGTAAATCTCAGTCAGGCAGATTATAATTGATTATGGATTTTTGAATAATAATAAATAATAAGCAGGAAATAAAGATAAATAACATAGGATAGAAATACTTTTGTAAATTAATGGTGGGAATTTCAGAAAAGCGTATGGAGATACTGTGCGCTTTCTTTTTCTACTTTCCTACTTCTTCCTTCAACCCTTCTTACTCCTTTCCATGGCAAGCTGTATGTAAGGCATCACCGTTGTCAATGGCTACATCCCATCCTCTCAGTGAAAAAGGTCCAAGTGCTCTGTCACAGCACGGCTAATCATCTGTCGGTTCTCAGTCAGGTTGGAATAGAATCCCTTGATTCTTTTGCGTCTGTCACTAACGCCCAGCCTTCAGGAGTTTGAAGCTCGTCACAGTCACTCGATTTCGAAATCCTACTCGGAATACCACAGACAAGGTTAGACCTTCCGGATTCCCATGAATGCCGCCATCAATCTAGCTTATACCACGAAGATTCTGATTAAAGAATCCAAGAGATATGCACCCGGCCTAAGGTAGAACGGAAGTGGTTGTCAATCACACGCGTTCATAGGTGAGAATGATGATGAGTGTCACGGATCATCACATTCATCAAGTTGAAGTGCAACGAATATCTTAGAATAATAGGAATAAAGAGAATTGAATAGAAACAGTAGTAATTGCATTAAAACTTGAGGTACAGCAGAGCTCCACACCCTTAATCTATGGTGTGTAGAAACTCCACCGTTGAAAATACATAAGTGAAAGGTTCAGGCATGGCCGAGTGCCCAGCCCCCATGAAGGTCTAAGGACTAGGCGTCCAGAGATGTCTAATACAATAGTAAATTATCCTATTTATACTAGACTAGCTACTAGGGTTTACATGAGTAAGTAATTGATGCATAAATCCACTTCCGAGGCCCACTTGGTGTGTTTTTAGGCTGAGCTTGATCTATCCACGAGCTGAGGCTTCTCTTAGAGTTGAACGCCAAGTTGTAACGTGTTTTGGACGTTCAACTCCGGGTCATGACGTGTTTCTGGCGTTTTACTCCAGACAGCAACATGGAACTGGCGTTGAGCGCCAGTTTACGTCGTCAATTCCCGAATAAAGTATGGACTATTATATATTTCTGGAAAGCTCTGGATGTCTACTTTCCAAAGCTGTTGAGAGCGCGCCATTTAAAGTACTGTAGCTCTAGAAAATCCATTTCGAGTGCAGGGAGGTCAGATTCCAACAGCATCAGCAGTCCTTTGTTAGCCTCCTTATCAGAGTTTTGCTCAAGTCCCTCAATTTCAGCCAGAAATTACCTGAAATCACAGAATAACACACAAACTCATAGTAAAGTCCAGAAATGTGAATTTAACATAAAAACTAATGAAAACATCCCTAAAAGTAGCTTGAACTTACTAAAAACTACCTAAAAACAATGCCAAAAAGCGTATAAATTATCTGCTCATCACAGACAAATCCATGAAAAAGGCTTATGGATAGGTAGAGGACATGCTAGTAAAGGTCAAAGGCCTTTACATCCCTGCTGATTTCATAATCCTAGACACTGGGAAGGATGAGGATGAATTCATCATCCTTGGAAGACCCTTCCTAGCCACAACAAAGGTTGTAACTGATGTAGACAGGGGAGAGTTGATCCTTCAATTGAATGAGGACTACCTTGTGTTTAAAACTTAAAGATCTCCCTCTGTAACCATGGAGAGGAAGCAAGAAAAGCTTCTCTCAATGCTGAGTCAAACAAAGCCCGCCCAGTCAAACTCTATGTTTGGTGTTGGGAGGCCACAACCAAACTCTAAGTTTGGTGTTGAACCCCCACATTCAAACCCTAAGTTTGGTGTTGGGAGGTCCCCACAATGCTCTGAACATCTGTGAAGCTCCATGAGAGCTTACTGTCAAGCTATTGACATTAAAGAAGCGCTTATTGGGAGGCAACCCAATTTTATTTATCTATGTTATTTTCTTTTTTTTTTAAGGTTGATGATTATGTGGAGTCACAAAAACAACTACAAAAATCAAAGAAAAAAATCAAAAACAGCATTAAAAAAAACACACCCTGGATGAGCAACTTACTGGCGTTTAGTAAGGGTAGCAGAATCGGCATTTAACGCTCAGTCTGGCACCATTCTGGGCGTTAAACACCATAAACAAGCACCAGACTGGCGTTAAACGTCAGAAACAGACTACAATCTGGCATTAAACACCAGAAATAGGTTGCAGCCTGGCGTTTAACGCCATGAAAGGAATAAAAGCTGGCTTTTAATGCTAGAAACAAGCAAGCAATCTGGTGTTAAACGCCAAGATTGCACTGTAAGGGCATTTACACGCCTAATAGGAGCAGGGATGATACATCCTTGACCCCTCAGGATTTGTGGATCCCACAGAATCCCCACCTACCCTCCCACAACACTCTTCCCCAAATACCCCTCACCAATCAACTCATTCACTCTTCCCCATCACCTCTTCACCAATCACCTCCATATCTCTTCCCCAAAAACCCCACCTACCTCACTTTCAAATTCAAACACTTTTCCCTCCCAAACCCAACCATAATGACTGAATCCTAACCCTCCCCTCACCCCTATATAAACCCCTCACGACTCCTTCATATTCACACAATACATACACCTTTCCACCATCTTGGCCGAATTTACTTCTCCTTTCTTCTTCCCCTTCTTCTTTCTTTTGCTCGAGGACGAGCAAACCTTTTAAGTTTGGTGTGGTAAAAGCATTGCTTTTTGTTTTTCCATAACCATTTATGGCACCTAAGGCCGGAGAAACCTCTAGAAAGAGGAAAGGGAAGGCAAAAGCGTCCACTTCCAAGTCATGGAAGATAGAGAGATTCATCTCAAAGGTCCATGAAGACCACTTTTATGAAGTTGTGACCTAGAAAAAGGTGATCCCTGAGGTCCCTTTCATGCTCAAGAAAAATGAATATCCGAAGATCCGACATGAGATCCGAAGAAGAGGTTGGAAAGTTCTTACCAACCCCATTCAACAAGTCGGAATCTTAATGGTTCAAGAGTTCTATGCCAATGCATGGATCACTAGGAACCATGATCAAAGTATGAACCCGAATCCAAAGAATTGGCTTACAATGGTTCGGGGAAAATACATAGATTTCAGCCCAGAAAATGTAAGGTTGGCGTTCCACTTGCCAATTTTGCATGAAAACGTACGCCCCTACACCAGAAGGGTCAACTTTGATCAAAGGTTGGACAAAGTCCTCAAGGACATATGTGTGGAAGGAGCTCAATGGAAAAGAGACTCAAGAGGCAATCCGGTTCAATTGAGAAGACCGGACCTTAAGCCCGTGGCTAGAGGATGATTGGAGTTCGTCCAACGCTCCATTATTCCTACTAGTAACCGATCTGAAGTAACTGTAGATCGGGCTATCATGATCCATAATATCATGATTGGGGAGGAAGTGGAAGTTCATGAGATCATACCTCTAGAACTCTACAAGGTGGCTGATAAGTCATCCACCTTGGCAAGGTTAGCCTTTCCTCATCTCATTTGTCACCTACGCAATTTGGCTGGGATGGACATAGAAGGAGACATCCTCATTGAAGAGGACAAGCCCATCACTAAGAAAATGGTGGAGTAAACAAGAGAGCTCATTCATGGACCAACTAAGGGTGGAGTACCATGAGCACTCCATCATTCTCCATGAGACTAGAGAAGATCAAAGAGCTATAAGGGAGGAGCAACAAAGGCAAGGAAGAGACATTGAGGAGCTTAGGCGTTCCATTGGTTCTTCAAGAGGAAGACGCCATTCTCACTAAGGTGGACTCATTCTTTAATCTCCTTGTCTATCTATTTTTCTGTTTTTGATTTTTATGCTTATTGTGTCATCTATGTTTGTGTCTTCATTACATGATCATTAGTGTTAAGTGACTATGTCTAAAAGCTATGAATAATTCCATGAATCTTTCACCTATCTTAAATGAAAAATGTGCTTAATTACAAAAGAATAAGAAGTACTTGGATTTCAAATTTTATCTTGAAATTAGTTTAATTATTTTGATGTGGTGGCAATACTTTTTGTTTTCTGAATGAATACTTGAACAATGCATATTTTTTATAGTGAAGTTTATGAATATTAAAATTTTTGGCTCTTGAAAGAATGATGAACAAAGAGAAATGTTATTGATAATCTGAAAAATCATGAAATTGATTCTTGAAGCAAGAAAAAGCAGTGAAAAAAAAGTGGCGAAAAAAAAAAGAGAGAAAAAGATAATTGAAAGCAGAAAAAGCCAATAGCCCTTTAAACCAAAAGGAAATGGTAAAAAGGATCCAAGGCATTGAGCATTAATGGATAGAAGGGCCCAAGGAAATAAAATCCAGGCCTAAGCGGCTAAATCAAGCTGTCCCTAACCATGTGCTTGTGTCATGAAGGTCCAAGTGAAAAGCTTGAGACTGAGTGGTTAAAATTGTGATCCAAAGCACAAAGAGTGTTCTTAAGAACTCTGGACACCTTTAACTGGGGACTTCAGCAAAGCTGAGTCACAATCTGAAAAGGTTCACCCAGTTATGTGTCTGTGGCATTTATGTATCCGGTGGTAATACTGGAAAACAAAGTGCTTAGGGCCACGGCCAAGACTCATAAAGTAGCTGTGTTCAAGAATCAACATACTTAACTAGGAGAATCAATAACACTATCTAAAATTCTGAGTTCCTATAGATGCCAATCATTCTGAATTTCAAAGGATAAAGTGAGATGCTAAAACTGTTCAGAAGCAAAAAGCTACTAGCCCCGTTCATCTAATTGGGACTAAGTTTCATTCATATTGTGAGATTCATTATATATTCTCTTTTTTTTATCCTATTTTGTTTTCCATTTCTTGGGGACAAGCAACAATTTAAGTTTGGTGTTGTGATGAGCGGATAATTTATACGCTTTTTGGCATTATTTTTGCATAGTTTTTAGTATGATTAAGTTAGTTTTTAGTATATTTTTATTAGTTTTTAAGCAAAATTCACATTTCTAAACTTTACTATGATTTTGTGTGTTTTTCTGTGATTTTAGGTATTTTCTGGCTGAAATTGAGGGACCTGAGAAAAAATCTTATTCAGAGGCTGACAAAGGACTGCTGATGCTGTTGGATTCTGATCTCTCTGCACTCAAAATGCCTTTTTTGGAGATACAGAAATCCAAATGGCGCGCTCTCAGTTGCATTGGAAAGTAGATATCCAGGGCTTTCCAGCAATATATAATAGTCCATACTTTGCCTGCGTTTAGATGACGCAAACTGGCGTTTAACGCCAGCTTTCTGTCCTATTCTGGCGTTAAATGCTAGAAACAAGCTTCAAAGCAGAGTTAAACGCCAGAAACAAGTTACAAACTAGCGTTTAACTCCAAGGAAGACCTCTACATGTGAAAGCTTTAATGCTCAGCCCAAGCACACACCAAGTGGGCCCGGAAGTGGATTTCTGCATCATTTACTTATTTCTGTAACCCTAGTAACTAGTTTAGTATAAATAGAACTTTTACTATTGTATTAGAGATCTTTGATCAGTGTTATGCTATCTTATACTTTTGTGGAGGCTGGCCATTCGGCCATGCCTGGACCATTATCACTTATGTATTTTCAACGGTGGAGTTTCTACAGACCATAGATTAAGGTGTGGAGCTCTGCTGTTCCTCAAGTATTAATGCAAAGTACTACTGTTTTCTATTCAGTTCATGCTTATTCTTGTTCTAAGATATTCATTTGCACACAAGAACTTGATGAATGTGATGATTATGTGACGCTCATCACCATTCTCACTTATGAACGTGTGATTGACAACCACTTCCGTTCTACATGAAGACAAGCTTGAATGTATATCTCTTGGGTTTCTAATCAACGATTCACATCGACTCCCCTCTGACAATGGGGCATCTGAATATGAGATTGGAACCTCCGTGGTATAGGCTAGAATTCATTGGCAGCATTCTTGAGATCTGGAAAGTCTAAACCTTGTCTGTGGTATTCCGAGTAGGATCTGGGATGGGATGACTGTGACGAGCTTCAAACTCGTGACTGTAGGGCGTGGTAACAGACGCAAAAGGATAGTAAATCCTATTACTACAGGATCAAGAACCAACAGCTGATTAGCCATACGATATCTGTACATGGTATTTTTCATCCGAGACGAGCAATCCGACAGTTGATAAGCCGTACATAAACCATAGAGGACCGTTTTCACTAAGAGGACAGGAAGTAGCCATTGATAACGGTGACACCCAACATACATCTTGCCATAGAAAGGAGTATGAAGGATTGGATGAAGGCAGTAGGAAAGCAGATATTCAAAAGGGATAAAGCATCTCCATACACTTATCTGAAATTCTCACCAATGATTTACATAAGTATCTCTATCTTTATTTTACGTTTTATTTATCTTTTAATTATTAAAACTCTATAACCATTTGAATCCGACTGACTGAGATTTATAAGGTGACCATAGCATGCTTCAAGCCGATAATCTCCGTGGGATCGACCCTTACTCACGTAAGGTTTATTACTTGGATGACCCAGTGCAGTTGCTGGTTAGTTGTGCGAAGTTGGGAAAAAGAGTTGTGCGTACCAAGTTGTTGGCGCCGTTGTGTATCACAATTTCGTGCACCAAAAGTCTTACAAGGACCCGAGTTGAGGTATCAAAAAATAGAAAAATTTGCATATGCCTGGCATCCAGGATGCTCCAACCTTATTTTCAGGCTCACACCATAAGAGTCCAAATGAACCAGCCCATGAAGCAAAGCCTTTAGAAAATAGACATTGTGGGAAGAATGGTCCAATGGGCTAGAGAGTTATTCGAGTTCGGCTTGAGATACGAAACTCGGACAGCAATTAAATCCCAATGCCTTGCTGACTTCTTGGCAGAATACACAAGCAACAAAAATGAAGCCTCTACGATCTGGAGCCTTTATGTGGATGGATCCTCTAATAAAGTCAGAAGCGGCGCTGTTATCATCTTAGTGAGTGATGAGGGGACTCAGATAGAGGTCTCCCTGAAGTTTGAATTCTCTGCTTCCAACAACTAGGCCGAATATGAAGCCTTAATTGCAGGCTTAAAACTTGCCAAAGAAGTCGGTGCGACCAAAGTAATAGTCTTCAGTGACTCCCAAGTAGTAACTTCTCAAATCAATGGAGAGTACCAGGCAAAGTATCCTAATATGAAAAGGTACTTGAAAAAAACACTTGAGCATCTTAGGTAATTTCTTGAAACTGAGGTCAGGCACAAAACTCGAGAACTCAACAGCAGAGCTGATGCCCTCTCTAAGTTAGCAAGTACCAAGCCTGGAGGAAATAATAGAAGTTTGATACAAAAGACTCTCCAGGAGTCCTTAGTTATGAAGACAGATAACAAACTGGACATTCTACCTGTTTCGGGCTTAAACCTCACATGGATGACCCCTTTAGTCAAATATCTGAAATTCGACATTTTTCCCGAGGAACAAAAGGAAGCCAAGAAACTTCGGAGGGAAGCACAGAACTACATTTGGTATAAAACGTCCTTTATAAAAGAGGGATACCTACATCATTGTTAAAGTGTGTTCTAACTTCTAAAATAGAGAAAGTCTTAGAAGAAGTGCACAATCACCTCGGATCAAGATCTTTAGCCAGGAAGGTGATTCGAGCTGGGTTCTTCTGGTCAACCTTGCAAAAGGATGCCACCGACTTCATTAAAAAATGCCAACTATGTCAGATGCATGCCTATTTCCATGTCCCTCCCCCTTAAGAACTCATTAGTATAACCTCTCTATGGCCTTTTTCAAAATGGGGATTAAACTTACTTGGGCCTTTTCTCCAAGTGCCTGGACAGGTCAAATACCTCATCGTAGGAATAGACTACTTCACTAAGTAGATAGAGGTAGAGCCATTAGCTACTATCACAACGCAAAGAAGTCGAGAATTTTTGTACAGAAATATAATTACTCGGTTCGGGGTCCCACACTTCATCACTACAGATAATGGTACTCAGTTTACTGACTCCACATTTAGGAATTTGGTATCCAGCATGAAGATAAAACAACAATTCACATTAGTGGAACATCCCCAAGCTAATGGACAAGCAGAAGCAGCCAATAAAGTCATACTAGCTAGACTAAAGAAAAGGTTACAAGAAGCGAAAGGAGCTTGGGTAGAAGAACTTTCACAAGTCCTATGGGCTTATAGAACAATACCTCACTCCACGACTAGACAAACACCCTTCCGACTTGCATATAGAATAGAAGCCATGATCCCAATAAAGATTGATGAGCAAAGCCCAAACGGTGAGATTTTATGATGAAGTCAAATACATTCAATCCCAAAAAAGAAGAACTCGAGCTCCTCCCAGAGGTCCGAGAGCAACCCCAGATAAGAGAAGCAGCGCTAAATCAAAGAATGTTGGCTAGATACAACAAAAAGGTTGTACAAAGAAGCTTCACCACAGGCAACCTGGTCCTGATAAGGAATGATATAGGGGTGAACAAGTCGGGAAAAGAAAAACTCACTGCTAACTGGAAAGGACCTTATAAGATCTCAGACATCTCAGGCCATGGCTATTATAAAGTGTCCAATCTGAACAGAGCCGAGCACCCCAGGTCGTGGCATGCATGAAATTTGAAAACATATTATAGCTAGAAGTGTGCTCTGTTTCTTGATGTATTCTTTTTCCCGACTTCATGGTTTTTTTCCCGAGAAGGATTTTCCTGAAGGGGGTTTTAATGAGGCATCAAAGCAGGGGCTAGGAGCAAGAACTTAATTCCCTTAGTAGCAAAAGAATTTCTTGTAACATAGGTTTTTCTTAATAAACAATATTCCTTTTTAAATTCCATTATTATCTTTACGACACGCATCGACTTAAACTTGAAAAAACACAAAAATCTGTTGCCAGACCTACATGGTCGGTAAGATAAAGCGACGAGGTACAAGTCGGTGTAAAGAGGGTATGAAGGACGATCATATAAAACTCGAAAATAAATGACTTATAAGTCGGTGAACGCCCGAGCAGAACAAAATACATCGCAAAATAGCCTAAGTTACAAAAATGACTTAATAACAAATTAAGTTAAGTGCTCGCACTAAGCAGTGAAAAAGGAAAATCCTTAGAAAGCCTAAGCTATGGACAATCTAAAGGCTGTCACAAAAGCCTTTTGAAGAGCCTAACAGAAGAGAAAATTCAACATGCAAGCAAAGCATAGTGAAACCCCTAGGGCCAAAATTCACTGATGCAAAAAACCCTTTTCCTAAAAAAGGCAAACATGACTACTTTGTTAGAGTCCTATCAAAAAAGGACCAATATTCAAAAATAAAGCAAAAGAGTCATTAAAGTCCTTTTCAAAGGACCAAAATCAACAACTGACATATTAAAGATGTTCATAAACATACATAAAAATGTTTATAAAAAGGTCCTACAAATCAGGCCTTAGCAAAAATATCAAACAGGGCCAGGCAAAGGATTCTTGTCATGAGCTAGAGAGGAACTGAGGTCATCAGTAGAAGTCAGGGGATTCTCCTCGATATGAGGTGCTTCTAGCTGAGAGGAAGAGCTCGGAAGCAAGTCCTCGAAAGCAGCAACTTCTAGGGGAGGGGACTCAATCAAGCACTGCCCAGCAGTCTTAAGTTCAAAATCAGTAGGAAGGCGAGGTAGAAAGACGATCTCCCCATCAATCACAATCTTGTCAAGGTGAAGGGGAGACAAGTCGAAGTCAGGGGCAAGAACCCGAACGTGGTTCTTCAAAACTTCAAACACTTCTTCAGTCCCCTCAGCAACTGACTCTTTCAAATCAATGTAATCCTCCCTGAGATGATCCATTTGTCTCTTAATCTCCAAGTTCACCCTGAAGACCCTGACATAGTTCTCTTCAGCCTTCTTCAATAACCCCTCTGCTAGAGCACATGAAGCCGCATACTCCCTCTCCCTATCCCGAGCCTTAAAGAGCTCGGCCTCCAAGCTTATTTTCTTCTCTTTCAACCCCTTCTCAGCCTCCCGAAAAGTGGCCATCTCGGCCTGAAGGGCCTTCAAGAAATGTTGAGTAGCATTTAGAGAAGCCTTCTCAAACTCTTTAAGGAGGGTAGAGCAGACTCCAACAGTCCGGATCTCCCCTCAGATTAAGACTTTAAGGTGATTTTTGATAGAAACATCATCCATAGCAATAAAGTTATGAGGAAGGATGTGCCTCTCTCAAAATTTCACCCCATTAAATCCAGCGTCATCAATACTAAGGACGCTAGATTCCGATGTCTTCCTCTTTTTAGAAATTGGTTTCGAAAAGGGAGGAACTAAAGGAGTAAGAACTAAAGAAGGACGTGGAAGAGGAGGACGAAGAGGAGGGTTTACTGACTTGCTCTGACAGGATGTCCCCGAATCAGACTTAGCTGGGGAGGAGGTATTTGACTTGCTACTCTCCTGAAGCTGAGCAGCTCGGGCACGAGCGTTGCTTTTTGCCTCTTGAACCTTTTGATAAGCCTTCAAACCACTTTTCATTTTTTTCTACAAAAGAAAAACTAGGCATCAATAAACAAGTTAGAAAATAGAGTTAAAGGTATCTGAAAAGCAATAAAAATGATCTAGCTCTGTACGAACATAACTCAGAGTCCCGAGAAGGAACTTTTTGGTATCTAGGTTTGGAGCCCGTCTCCAAGCCTCTCTGAAAAACTCAACTATTGCCTCCTTAACCTCATTTAAGTCTGCCAGATTATATTTCTCGACAGAGGCAGCCTCTATCCAGTACAACGAGAAACGGGGCTCATTATTCTCAGTCAAAAAGAATGGGTGATGACCCTCAATCCCACGGACTTTAAAGAAGAAAATTTTTGAAATCATGGAATGACTAGTCGAAGATAGAAAATAATTTCCGACCTTGAATTGCTTGGAAGGATACCACTGTTGCTTATTTTTATTTGAGGTAGAACTAAAAGGTTTGGTAATATGGAATAAAAAGAAAAATATCTTTAAAGAAGTTGAAAAATCAAGCTCACGACTCACAAGCTGGTAGATCTTCATAAAACCCCAAGAATTCGGGTGCAGTTGAGAAGGAGTGACTTTACAATAAGAAAAAACCTCAATTTCAAAATCATAAAAGGGAAATGTCACCCCAAGTCGGGTGAACAGGCAATCATACATGAAAATAAATTGTGACTCAGAATCAATAGCTCGACTAAAACAAACCCTGTCTTTAGGGTCAAGGGCAACCAACTCATATTTCACCTCATCATCTTTAGAGCTACAAAGCCTATGGTGTTTGTGAAACTCATCTACAAAAACACTATCTACCATAGGAACAGCACAAAGAACTGAAGAGTCTACCCATCTCAAACTGAACAGCACTAGTCTACTCATACTGGACTAAAACCTTAGAGATATTTTTGTATATTAATTTTTTTTAGAATTAAAATGTCCGCTTTTAAAATTCTTAAGTATTGATTCGGATAATTACACTAGCTTTTTTACCACTTCATGATTGGTTTTTATTGGGTCCTCCATTATTTTTTACTCCTTTTCTATCTTTTATCTCATCTATTTTATTAATTGAATTGTTTTACCAATTTTGTTCTAGCATTTCCAATTGAAAAAAAAAACATATATATTAAAAATTTTAAAAGTTCTTCTTTATATAAGCAATAATACATTTTGTAGCACTTCTATTATTTGATCAGCCACTTTTCTTCCCAATAAAGTTCTTATTTAACAACACGCTGATTAGTAACACTGAATTCCTAAATTTTATTCTTTACCAAATCTTTAATTTCTCCCAAAAAAATTTGTCCTTACCAAAATTTTAACTCTTGTTCCTTGTTTTTTTAAATAAATTATTTGTTAAATTAAGTTAACCAAAATACAGAGATGTAATCTTGAATTTGACACTGAAACAAATTATTCTCTAATTATATATTGCATAAAAAAATCAACGTACTACTTGTAACACTCTAATATATAGATCCTTATGCTCGAGTCATAAGTCAATGATATTAGGTAGTACTACTCTCAAGGTGGATTATACTACGTAATTATATATATGTTGAAGGGAAATATTAAACGAGAAGCCTAAAAAAGAGTAAAAATAAAATCGCGAAAACAGAAACTTTTACGTATCGATAACATATAAATAAGGCGCGATCAGAAAAAGAAAGTACAGATAAAAAAGTAAAGGAGAATAAGATAAAGACATAATATAATTGTTTGATATATATAAATAGCCGCTAGTCGTGGCCTGCGAAGTTTAGGCTGGCTAGGGTACAGAATGAAAACCAGTTTGACAACAAGAATTCCTATCTCTCCTAAAATACATCACAGCCTCTATAGGCCAGTTTCAAAGGACTAAATACATAGCATAGGTTTTCAAAACAAAAGCGGAGAGAATCTAAGAAAATGGATATCAGAGGATTTAAAAGGTCTTCACGGTCTTTCAGATAAACCACAGCTCACAGATGAGCAACTGGACCTGCATCTGAAAAACAGAAATATATATACGGAATGAGAACCCCCGACCCATGGGTTTCCAGTACGGTAAAAGTGCCAAATAAATATTATGTACTATAATATAAATTCATTAAACATCTTAAACTTCTTATCTCGTCATATCCAACCTAAACTCTCACTAATCCATAACTTGGCAACTATCATAGGGGATTCTAATTCTAACCCAAAACCCTTCATACTTATCCACCTCCCAACCAACTAATCTAAGGATCAAATCAATCACAAACAATACAGACAATTAACACACAAGTAAGGCAAGTAGAGCAATTAGCAAATATTCAGAAAACATGTACAATTAGGCAATCCAAAGCAATTAAGCGAATCCAAACAATTCAAACAAATGCATATGATATATGTCTATCCTACTGGCCATGAGCTCACGTGTCGTTACTTTGCTAGAACCCGACACATCCGGTAGCTAACCCGGATATCATCCTCTTGAAAACCGGTGGGCGGTACACAACCACGAACCCCACCTGGCGGGCAGTACACCACCACGAACCCCACCATTGCGAGCAGTACACTACCACGAACCTCGCAAGATCTTCAATTGGAAAAATAACACACACACGTAGGCGGTAAACCACCACGAACCCCACACACAACATTCTCGACACTGGACAAGCGGTAAACCACTACGAACCTTGCCAGGTCAAAACACAAAACCATTTTCATTATCAAATTCATTATAAATAATTCATTCATATACATATCACATTTTTACCCTTCTCATTCATAATTCGTCACTTCTCAAACATTCTTCATCTCCAAGTTACTACTCCCCTAACCTTCTTTTCACCATTCAACATACAACTAAGGTTTAGGGGGATAAAAGGGTGAAAATAGAGGTTTAGAGGTTCAAAATTACATTTTAAAACACAAAACTCATTTTACAGATTTCAGGGGTCACACGTATGTGTGGACCACGCATACGCGTGGGCGTGTTTTTCTTGCTCGCGTACGCATGCACCTTGTTCACGTACGTGAGGTGCCCAACCCGAAAGGGTTAGTCACGTCGCTTGTAGGTGGTCGCGTACGCGAGTTCTGCAGAGTGGGTAAAAATGTTAAGTGCTACAGAATTTCAGTTTTGAACCCCGAACTACGACGCCTATAACTCTCTCGTTTGAAAATATTTTTCATCCGTTCTTCGAACACCATAAACTTCACCAACCTAATTTTCATATCAAACAAGTTTAACAGTTTGGGGGTCTGGAATTCAAGTTATGACTCGCCAAAGTTCGGCCAAAATTCAGATTTTCACAAAAGTTCATAAACCTCTATTTTACCAAAAAAACCATAACTCATTTCTAACATTCCAAGCTTACAAACAACATCAAAACATACCAAATCATACCTCATCATCCCTTATTCATATCATGACATCCTTAAGTACAAATTCATTAATCTTTACTTCAATAATTTTCTCACCTAATTACTTAATTACATATACTTTATATATATTACTCTATCTCTATCACAACCAACATCAAACAACATATTTTTCATCAAATTATCAACATACACAATTCGTTATCAGTCATCATAAAAATCATAAATCATCAACCTTCACTTACCGTTCTTACCTCTTTCCAGCCTCCGGCCCAATATTTCATCAAATAAACTCAACCACATAGTTCACTATCTGTTCTGAGTGTTACCTGAAACTGTAGGTCGATCTCGGATGAGATCTTCTATACTGGTCAGAGCTGTCGTGTCCGACTTGATGATGGTGGCTGGAGCTGCCATGTCTGACTTGTTGGACTTGGTGGTGGTGCTGATCCTTCATCCCCGGAGGGTGGGGGGTACCTGCAAGGGACTTCGATGCTTAAGTTAGCAAGGGTATTAAGCAGGTATTGAGTAGAATCAGAGTATGAGTTATACCTGGGTGCTCCAGTGTATTTATAATGGCGTAGAGTGACCTTCTTAGATAAGATAAGTTAGTTATCTTATCTTATCTTATCTTATCTTTTGGGTGAGGTCTTCATATCTTCAAGGGAACCACCCTTATCTCCATAGGCTTGGGCTACCTTTGGATTTGGGTCGTGTTCCTCTATTTGGGCCTTTTACTGGGCTTTCCTGGTGGTTTGGCCGAGTTCTTTCGGAAGAGATCAGATTGTCTGACCTGGAGAGGTCGGTCGTTTTGTTGGTAGAACATCCCGGGTCGTTCAGCTCGACCCAGGGTATGAACAGTGCCCCTGCTCCAGCTTGGTCTTTTATCTGGAAGTCGAGCCTTAGTTTTAGGACTTCGAGCCTTCTCAGGAAAAGCCGAACTCGAGCATTTTGTCGCTTTATCTTTCGTAGAGCTCCTTCTTGAATGCGGAACGTTTCTGTTCCGTTTCTTCTGAAAGCGCGCGCCTTTGCATTTAGTGTTTTCTCCTTGGGAATGCGCAAGGGTTTTTTAATGCCCCTATTAATTAGTTTTTGTTTCGTTTTTCTTGGTTTCCTTTATTCAACTTTTGTATCCAAGAGATGGTTTTCCCTTCCCTATAACTTCCCTTCTTTTTCGTCGTTTCCTGTCCTGTATTTCTCGTTTTCTCTCTTGTGACGCTTTGGCATTCGCTTGGTGCTTCCGTTTTTGTGGTTGATTCTCCGCTGCAACTTTTCAAATTTTTCTTCCTTCTTCCAGGTTGGCTTTGCTCTTCACTTTACCTTTTTATTTATGCTACTTTCGTTTTTAATTTCTTTGATAACGCTCTGATTTTGTACGTTGGAAGGTTTTGAACCTTTTTCTTGTTTAGGTGCTTGGTCTATTGCTGTGATGCCTGTTTCCTGGTCTTCTTTTTGTCTTTATGTATGCTGTAGGTGATTTTCCTGGTTCTGGCTTCCTTTTAGGGTTGATTTTCGTACTACTATTTTGAAAAAGGTTGTTCCTTTGATAACTTGTTTGCTTCGTTGATGCTTTTGCTATACTAGTTGATGACTGCTCTTCAGTAGAGATGATGGTTTTTGATGACTTTCTTTTGACTTTTTGTCTTTTTCTTCTCGGGACGCTCGTTTTGTTTGAAAAGGTTTGAAAAGATGATTTTATCTTTATAGCTCTTTCACTCTGCTATTGCCTCCAAAGGATGCCCCTGGACCTTGGTGTGCGTCTTGGGGTTTTCCTTTTACTCTTTTTGTGTGCTTTAAGGTCGCGTTTGCTCGAGTTGCTTCCTTTTTGTCCAGACCTATTTTTTTGGGGTTGGTAACCCGTTTCCTTTTCTTTGTAGGATTAGTTGGCCATGTCGTCTCGCAAAAATATTGTTGAGGCATCCTCTAAGGTACCTAAGGGGATGTCCGAGTGGTTGGACTCCATGGTGTTGCTATGTGTAACCCTAGCTAATGCAGAATTCTGCACAGAGCTTAGGAAACACCATTGGATCTGTAGCAGTGAGAAACAAGAACGCAATTATGAGTTGGTGGAACCCGATTCTGATGACAGGGTCTGCTTTCCTACTTCAACCCTGGGAGAGCGTCCTTTCTTTTATGCTTATGATTTCTTCTTTAGCCACATGGGAATTACCCTTCCTTTTACTTCCTTTGAGACCGGCCTGTTGTGGTCTTGCAACGTGGCCCCCTCTCAGCTTCATCCGAACTCTTCGGGCTTTATCAAGATCTTTCAGATGGTTTGTCATGAGTTTGGCATTAAACCCTCTTTAACCCTTTTTCTGTATCTCTTGTGTTCACCAAGCCTGGGACTACCAAAAAGAAAGCTTCTTGGATTTCTTTTAGGTCGGGGCCCAGGGACATAAAGTCTTCTCCATGTATGATGAGTCTTTCTGTGATTTTAAGAATTATTTTTTCAAGATCCGAGCTGTTGAAGGAGCTCGTCCTTTCTTCCTGGATGAGAATGGTGAGCCTCATCTTCCTTTAGAGTGGCAGAGGAATGTAGTTGTGTCTAGGTATACCTGTGAGATATTAGACGAGGTCGAGCAGGCCTTCGTTGCTGCTTTAGAGGACATTTGGGGGGAGCCTCCTCATCATGAGACCAAGAAATTTCTGGGGGATCCGTCCTTGATTCGTGCTATTCTGGGTATTTTATAAACTGTGTTCCCATGTCTTTGTTCTCTGCTTTCTTTTCTGGGTATTCACAAGTTATTTGTATTTTTCTTGTTTTTCAGAGATGTCGAAGAATAATGATTCACTGAAGGCCTTTAAGAAGGCGAGGAAGGCTACCGCGGCTCAGAACATCCTGGCAAAGGTGGTCGCGGAAGGGTCTTCCCAAGTTTTATCGATACTGTCCGTCCCGAGCTCTCCTAGGCCGAGGAGGATGATCCCGACTCCCCGGGTTCATTTGGTCGACCCACCTCAGCCTTCAGTGGGTACCTCTGCTCCTCCAGTTGCTCCTCCTCCAAAAAGACCTCAGATTGTCGAGCCGTTTAATCTTGGTGCTCCCGATTTTGATGCCGTTGGGTTTGGAGACCAACAAATTGCTCCCTATGGTGTGGTGCCTACCAACGATGTATCCATTCTTTATCATCTAGAGTTTATTACTTGGAGTGGTGTTACTCTGGCACACATGGGGGCAGCTTTGTACCGAACTGCTCTAGATCTTCCTATTCATGCTACCAAGGCTTTTATGGAGGAGGCGAAATTAGAATTTGACCGAATTAAGGGTTTGAAGGAGGAGCTCGAGGTGGAAATGGCCAAGCTAAAAAAAGAGCTAAAGGGGAAAAAATCCCGAGCTGTTGGTCTGGCAGCTGCTGCGTAACTGGTATGCGAAATTGTGATCAATACTTTTCACAAATCAAATAATCCCCGGTAATGAATCCAAAAACTTGGTGTTCAATACCATGGCATAAACACAACTTCGCACAACTAACCAGCAAGTGTATTGGGTCGTCCAAGTAATAAACCTTACGCGAGTAAGGGTCGATCCCACAGAGATTGTTGGTATGAAGCAAGCTATGGTCACCTTGTAAATCTTAGTCAGGAAAAGTCAAATGGGTATGGTGATATGCGAATAAAATATAAAGATAAAGATAGAGATACTTATGTAATTCATTGGTAGGAACTTCAGATAAGCGTATGAAGATGCTTGTCCCTTCCGTCTCTCTGCTTTCCTACTGTCTTCATCCAATTCTTCCTACTCCTTTCCATGGCAAGCTTAAGCAAGGGTTTCACCGTTGTCAGTGGCTACCTCCCATCCTCTCAGTGGAAATGTTCAACGCACCCTGTCACGGCACGGCTATCCATCTGTCGGTTCTCGATCAGGCCGGAATAGAATCCAGTGATTCTTTTGCGTCTGTTACTAACGCCCCGCCCTCAGGAGTTTGAAGCACGTCACAGTCATTCAATCATTGAATCCTACTCAAAATACCACAGACAAGGTTAGACCTTCCGGATTCTCTTGAATGCCGCCATCAGTTCTAGCCTATACCACGAAGATTCCGGTTAAAGAATCCAAGAGATATTCACCCAGTCTAAGGTAGAACGGAGGTGGTTGTCAGTCACACGTTCATAGGTGAGAATGATGATGAGTGTCACAGATCATCACATTCATCAAGTTGAAGAACAAGTGATATCTTAGAACAAGAACAAGCGGAATTGAATAGAAGAACAATAGTAATTGCATTAATACTCGAGGTACAGCAGAGCTCCACACCTTAATCTATGGTGTGTAGAAACTCCACCGTTGAAGATACATAAGTGATAGTGTGATCATTGGTTTCGGCCCCAAAGAGGGAACCAGAAGAACCAAGATGAAAATACAATAGTATAATGTCCTACTTATAGAAAACTAGTAGCCTAGGGTGTACAGAGATGAGTAAATGACATAAAAATCCACTTCCGGGCCCACTTGGTGTGTGCTTGGGCTGAGCATTGAAGCATTTTCGTGTAGAGACTCCTCTTGGAGTTAAACGCCAGCTTTGGTGCCAGTTTGGGCGTTTAACTCCCATTCTTGTGCCAGTTCCGGCGTTTAACGCTGGGAATTCTGAGGGTGACTTTGAACGCCAATTTGGGCCATCAAATCTTGGGCAAAGTATGGACTATCATATATTGCTGGAAAGCCCAGGATGTCTACTTTCCAACGCCGTTGAGAGCGCACCAATTGAGCTTCTGTAGCTCTAGAAAATCCACTTCGAGTGCAGGGAGGTCAGAATCCAACAGCATCTGCAGTCCTTTTTAGTCTCTGAATCAGATTTTTGCTCAGGTCCCTCAATTTCAGCCAGAAAATACCTGAAATCACAGAAAAACACACAAACTCATAGTAAAGTCCAGAGAAGTGAATTTTAACTAAAAACTAATAAAAATATACTGAAAACTAACTAGATCATACTAAAAACATACTAAAAACAATGCCAAAAAGCGTACAAATTATCCGCTCATCACAACACCAAACTTAAATTGTTGCTTGTCCTCAAGCAACTGAAAATCAAATAAGATAAAAAGAAGAGAATATGCAATGAATTCCAAAAACATCTATGAAGATCAGTATCAATTAGATGAGCGGGGCTTTTAGCTTTTTGCCTCTGAACAGTTTTGGCATCTCACTCTATCCTTTGAAATTCAGAATGGTTGGCTTCTTTAGGAACTCAGAATCCAGATAGTGTTATTGATTCTCCTAGTTAAGTATGATGATTCTTGAACATAGCTACTTATTGAGTCTTGGCCGTGGCCCAAAGCACTCTGTCTTCCAGTATTACCACCGGATACATACATGCCACAGACACATAAGTGGGTGAACCTTTTCAGATTGTGACTCAGCTTTGCTAGAGTCCCCAATTAGAGGTGTCCAGGGTTCTTAAGCACACTCTTTTTGCCTTGGATCACAACTTTATTTCTTTCTTTTTCTTTCTTCAAGAATCATTTTAATGATTTTTCAGATCCTCAGTAACATGTCTCCTTTTTCATCATTCTTTCAAGAGCCAACATTCATGAACCACAAATTCAAAAGACATATGCACTGTTTAAGCATACATTCAGAAAACAAAAGTATTGCCACCACATCAAAATAATCAAACTGTTATAAAATTCAAAATTTATGCAATTCTTTTCTTTTTCAATTAAGACATTTTTCATTCAAGAAAGGTGATGGATTCATAGGACATTCATAACTTTAAGGCATAGACACTAAGATACTAATGATCACAAGACACAAACATAGACAAACATAAGCACTAAAATTTCGAAAAACAGGAAAATAAAGAAAAAGGAAATTAAGGAACGGGTCCACCTTAGTGATGGCGGCTCTTTCTTCCTCTTGAAGATCCTATGGAGTGCTTGAGCTCCTCAATGTCTCTTCCTTGTCTTTGTTGCTCCTCTCTCATGATTCTTTGATCTTCTCTAATTTCATGGAGGATGATGGAGTGCTCTTGATGCTCCACCCTTAGTTGTCCCATGTTGGAACTCAATTCTCCTAGGGAGGTGTTTAGTTGCTCCCAATAGTTTTGTGGAGGAAAGTGCATCCCTTGAGGCATCTCAGGGATTTTATGAGGAGAAATTTCCTCATGCTTGCTCCATCCTTTTCTTAGTGATGGGCTTGAGGTCATGCCTTCTCAGTTGAACCGACTTCCCTCTTGAGTTTCTCTTCCATTGAGCGCCCTCTTCACAAATGTTTATGAGGACTTGTTCCAACCTTTGATCAAAGTTGACCCTTTTTGAGTTTGAAAGGGACCTCGGGGATCACCTTCTTCAAGGCCACAACTTCATAGAAGTGGTCTTGATGCACCCTTGAGATGAATCTCTCCATCTCCCATGACTCGGAGGTGGAAGCTTTTGCCTTCCCTTTCCTCTTTCTAGAGGTTTCTCCGGCCTTGGATGCCATAAATGGTTATGGAAAAACAAAAAGCAATGCTTTTACCACACCAAACTTAAAAGGTTTGCTCGTCCTCGAGCAAAAGAAGAAAGAAGAGAGTAGAAGAAGAAGAAATGAGGAGGAAGGGAATGGCTTTGTGTTTGGTCAAAAGGGGGAGAAGTGGTGTTTAGGTTGTGTGAAAATGAAGGAGTGAAGGAGGGATTATATAGGAGTGGGGGAAGGGTAGGGTTTGGTCATGGATGGGTGGGTTTGGGAGGGAAAGTGGTTTGAATTTGAATGGTGAGGTAGGTGGGGTTTTATGAAGGATGGATGTGTGTGGTGAAGAGAAAGATGGGATTTGATAGGTGAAGGGTTTTTGGGGAAGAGGTGTTGAGGTGATTGGTGAATGGGTGAAGAAGAGAGAGAGTGTGGTAGGGTAGGTGGGGATCCTGTGGGGTCCACAGATCCTGAGGTGTCAAGAAAAAGTCATCCCTGCACCAAATGGCAAGCAAAATTGCGTTTTTAGCCATTTCTGGCGTTAAACGCCGGGCTGGTGCCCATTTCTGGCGTTTAACGCCAGCTTTTTGCCCTTTTCTGGCGTTTAACGCCAGTCTGGTGCCCCTTTCTGGCGTTAAACGCCCAGAATGGTGCCAGACTCGGTGTTAAACGCCCAACAGCTAGCCTTACTGGCGTTTAAACGCCAGTAGGTTCTTCCTCCAGGGTGTGCTGTTTTTCTTCCTGTTTTTCATTCTGTTTTTGCTTTTTCAATTGATTTTGTGACTTCTCATGATCATCAACCTACAAAAAAAATAAAATAACAAAAGAGAATAGATAAAATATAACATTGGGTTGCCTCCCAACAAGCGCTTCTTTAAAGTCAGTAGCTTGACAGAGGGCTCTCATGGAGCCTCACAGATGTTCAGAGCAATGTTGGAACCTCCTAACACCAAACTTAGAGTTTGAATGTGGGGGTTCAACACCAAACGTAGAAGTTGGTTGTGGCCACCCAACACCAAACTTAGAGTTTAACTGTGGGGGCTCTGTTTGGCTCTGTTTTGAGAGAAGCTCTTCATGCTTCCTCTCTATGATGACAGAGGGATATCCTTGAGCCTTAAACACTAAGGATTCTTCATTCACTTGAATGATCAACTCTCCTCTATCAACATCAATCACAGCCTTTGCTGTGGCTAGGAAGGGTCTGCCAAGGATGATAGATTCATCCATGCACTTCCCAGTCTCTAGGACTATAAAATCAGCAGGGATGTAATGGTCTTCAACCTTTACCAGAACATCCTCTACAAGTCCATAGGCTTGTTTTCTTGAATTGTCTGCCATCTCTAGTGAGATTTTTGCAGCCTGCACCTCAAAGATCCCTAACTTCTCCATTACAGAGAGGGGCATGAGGTTTACACTTGACCCTAAGTCACACAAGGCCTTCTTGAAGGTCATGGTGCCTATGGTACAAGGTATTGAAAACTTCCCAGGGTCCTGTCTCTTTTGAGGCAGTTTCTGCCTAGACAAGTCATCCAGTTCTTTGGTGAGCAAAGGGGGTTCATCCTCCCAAGTCTCATTCCCAAATAACTTGTCATTTAGCTTCATGATTGCTCCAAGGTATTTAGCAACTTGCTCTTCAGTGACATACTCATCCTCTTCAGAGGAAGAATACTCATCAGAGCTCATGAATGGCAGAAGTAAGTCCAATGGAATCTCTATGGTCTCATTTTGAGCCTCAGATTCCCATGGTTCCTCATTGGGGAACTCAGTGGAGGCCAGTGGACGTCCATTGAGGTCTTCCTCAGTGGCGTTCACTGCCTCTCCTTCCTCCCAAAATTCGGCCATGTTGATGGCCTTGCACTCTCCTTATGGATTTTCTTCTGTGTTGCTTGGAAGAGTACTAGGAGGGAGTTCAGTAATTTTCTTGCTCAGCTGACCCACTTGTGCCTCCAAGTTTCTAATGGAGGACCTTGTTTCAGTCATGAAACTTTGAGTGGTTTTGATTAGATCAGAGACCATGGTTGCTAAGTCAGAGGTATTCTGCTTAGAACTCTCTGTCTGTTGCTGAGAAGATGATGGAAAAGACTTGCTATTGCTAAACCTGTTTCTTCCACCATTATTATTGTTGAAACCTTGTTGAGGTCTCTGTTGATCCTTCCATGAGAGATTTGGATGATTTCTCCATGAAGGATTATAGGTGTTTCCATAGGATTCTCCCATGTAATTCACCTCTTCCATTGAAGGGTTCTCAGGATCATAAGCTTCTTCCTCAGATGAAGCCTCCTTAGTACTGCTTGGTGCATTTTGCATTCCAGACAGACTTTGAGAAATCATATTGACTTGTTGAGTCAATATTTTGTTCTGAGCCAATAGGGCATTCAGAGTGTCAATCTCAAGAACTCCTTTCTTCTGACTAGTCCCATTGTTCACAGGATTTCTTTCAGAAGTGTACATGAATTGGTTATTTGCAACCATTTCAATCAGCTCTTGAGCTTCTGTAGGCGTCTTCTTCAGATGAAGAGATCCTCCAGCAGAGCTATCCAAAGACATTTTGGACAGTTCAGAGAGACCATCATAGAAAATACCTATGATGCTCCATTCAGAAAGCATATCAGAAGGACACTTTCTGATTAATTGTTTGTATCTTTCCCAAGCTTCATAGAGGGATTCTCCTTCCTTCTGTCTGAAGGTTTGGACTTCCACTCTAAGCTTACTCAATTTTTGAGGTGGAAAGAACTTTGCCAAGAAGGCATTGACTAGCTTTTCCCAAGAGTCCAGGCTTTCTTTAGGTTGAGAGTCCAACCATGTCATAGCTCAGTCTCTTACAGCAAAAGGGAATAGCATCAGTCTGTAGACCTCAGGGTCAACCTCATTAGTCTTGACAGTGTCACAGATTTGCAAGAATTCAGCTAAAAACTGATGAGGATCTTCCAATGGAAGTCCATGGAACTTGCAATTCTATTGCATTAGAGAAACTAATTGAGGCTTAAGATCAAAGTTGTTTGCTCCAATGGCAGGGATAGAGATGCTTCTCCCATAAAAGTTGGGAGTAGGTGCAGTAAAGTCACCCAGCACCTTCCTTGCATTATTGGCATTGTTGTTGTTTTCGGCTGCCATGGGTTCTTCTTCTTTGAAGATTTCTGTTAGGTCCTCTACAGAGAGTTGTGCTTTGACTTCTCTTAGCTTTCTCTTCAAGGTCCTTTCAGGTTCAGGATCAGCCTCAACAAGAATGCTTTTGTCCTTGCTCCTGCTCATAAGAAAGAGAAGGGAACAAGAAAATGTGGAATCCTCTGTGTCACAGTATAGAGATTCCTTTAGGTGTCAGAGGAAAAGAAAAGTAGAAGACAGAAGTAGAAAATTCGAACTTATCAAAGAAGATGGAGTTCGAATTTTGCATTAAGGAATAGTGTTAGTCCATAAATAGAAGGATGTGAGAAGAAGGGAAGTAATTTTCGAAAATTAAGTAAAAGATTTTGAAAACATTTTTGAAAAACACTAATTGATTTTCGAAAATGAAAGTGGAAAAGAAATCAAGTGATTTTTGAAAAAGATTTTGAAATTAGAAATCAAAAAGATTTGATTGAAAACTATTTTGAAAAAGATGTGGTTAAGAAGATATGATTAGTTTTAAAAAGATGTGATTGAGAAGATATGATTTGAAAAACATTTTAAAAAGATTTGATTTTGAAAATTAAAAACTTGGCTAACAATAAAAGATATGATTCAAACATTAAACCTTTCTCAATAGAAAAGGCAACATACTTGAAATGTTGAATCAAATCATTGATTGATAGCAAGTATTTTTAAAAATAGAAAGAAATTGATTTTGAAAAAGATTTGATTGAAAAGATTGATTTGAAAAAGATTTGATTTTGAAAAACTTTGAAAACTTGAAAAAAAAATTTGCATTGAAAACAAAATCTTCCCCCTTGTGCCATCCTGGCGTTAAACGCCCAGAATGGTGCACATTCTGGCGTTTAACGCCCAAAATGCTACACTTTTGGGCGTTAAACGCCCAACCAGGTACCCTGGCTGGCGTTTAAACGCCAGTCTGTCCTTCTTTACTGGGCGTTTTGAACGCCCAGCTTTTTCTGTGTAATTCCTCTGCTGTATGTTCTGAATCTTCAATTCTCTGTATTATTGACTTGAGAAGACACAAATTAAAAATATTTTTGGATTTTTAATAATAAGGAAAAATCAAAATGCAACAAGAATCAAATAACAATGCATGCAAGACACCAAACTTAGCAGTTTGTATACTACTGACACTAATGAGAATGGATATGAGATACACAAAACACTCAAGTCAAGAGAATTTAAAGATTAGAGTAAGAAATCATCAAGAACATCTTGAAGATCACTAAGACACATGAATGAATGCATGCAATTGACACCAAACTTAACATGAGACTAGTGTCTCAACAAGAAACATAGAATATTTTTTTGTTTTTATGATTTTGTAAATTTTTTTTTGTGCTTTTTCGAAAATTAAGTGGAAAAAGATATCAAAGTTCTTAATGAGAATTCCAGGAATCAGTGCAATGCTAGTCTAAGACTCCGGTCCAGGAATTAGACATGGCTTCACAGCCAGCCAAGCTTTCAAGGAAAGCTTCGGTCCAAAACACTAGACATGGCCAATGGCCAGCCAAGCCTTAGCAGATCACTGCTCCAAAAGCAAGATTGATAGAAATCAACAAGCTCTTGTGATGATAAGTTGAAACCTCGGTCCAATGGAATTAGACATGGCTTCACAGCCAGCCAGATTTCAACAAATCATCATGAAACTCTAGAATTCATCTTTAAGAACTCCGAAAAAAAAATACCTAATCTAAGCAACAAGATGAACCGTCAGTTGTCCAAACTCAACAATCCCCGGCAACGGCGCCAAAAACTTGGTATGCGAAATTGTGATCAATACTTTTCACAAATCAAATAATCCTCGGTAATGAATCCAAAAACTTGGTGTTCAATACCATGGCATAAACACAACTTCGCACAACTAACCAGCAAGTGTACTGGGTCGTCCAAGTAATAAACCTTACGCGAGTAAGGGTCGATCCCACAGAGATTGTTGGTATGAAGCAAGCTATGGTCACCTTGTAAATCTTAGTCAGGCAAAGTCAAATGGGTATGGTGATATGCGAATAAAATATAAAGATAAAGATAGAGATACTTATGTAATTCATTGGTAGGAACTTCAGATAAGCGTATGAAGATGCTTGTCCCTTCCGTCTCTCTGCTTTCCTACTGTCTTCATCCAATTCTTCCTACTCCTTTCCATGGCAAGCTTAAGCAAGGGTTTCACCGTTGTCAGTGGCTACCTCCCATCCTCTCAGTGGAAATGTTCAACGCACCCTGTCACGGCACGGCTATCCATCTGTCGGTTCTCGATCAGGCCGGAATAGAATCCAGTGATTCTTTTGCGTCTGTCACTAACGCCCCGCCCTCAGGAGTTTGAAGCACGTCACAGTCATTTAATCATTGAATCCTACTCAGAATACCACAGACAAGGTTAGACCTTCCGGATTCTCTTGAATGCCGCCATCAGTTCTAGCCTATACCACGAAGATTTCGGTTAAAGAATCCAAGAGATATTCTCCCAGTCTAAGGTAGAACGGAGGTGGTTGTTAGTCACACATTCATAGGTGAGAATGATGATGAGTGTCACGGATCATCACATTCATCAAGTTGAAGAACAAGTGATATCTTAGAACAAGAACAAGCGGAATTGAATAGAAGAACAATAGTAATTGCATTAATACTCGAGGTACAGCAGAGCTCCACACCTTAATCTATGGTGTGTAGAAACTCCACCGTTGAAGATACATAAGTGATAGTGTGATCATTGGTTTCGGCCCCAAAGAGGGAACCAGAAGAACCAAGATGAAAATACAATAGTATAATGTCCTACTTATAGAAAACTAGTAGCCTAGGGTGTACAGAGATGAGTAAATGACATAAAAATCCACTTCCGGGCCCACTTGGTGTGTGCTTGGGCTGAGAATTGAAGCATTTTCGTGTAGAGACTCCTCTTGGTGTTAAATGCCAGCTTTGGTGCCCGTTTGGGCGTTTAACTCCCATTCCACTGCCAGTTCCGGCGTTTAACGCTGGGAATTCTGAGGGTGACTTTGAACGCCAATTTGGGCCATCAAATCTTGGGCAAAATATGGACTATCATATATTGCTGGAAAGCCCAGGATGTCTACTTTCCAACGCCGTTGAGAGCGCGCCAATTGGTCTTCTGTAGCTCCAGAAAATCCACTTCGAGTGCAGGGAGGTCAGAATCCAACAGCATCTGCAGTCCTTTTTAGTCTTTGAATCAGATTTTTGCTCAGGTCCCTCAATTTCAGCCAGAAAATACCTGAAATCACAGAAAAACACACAAACTCATAGTAAAGTCCTGAGAAGTGAATTTTAACTAAAAACTAATAAAAATATACTGAAAACTAACTAGATCATACTAAAAACAATGCCAAAAAGCGTACAAATTATCCGCTCATCAGTAACTGGCCGAGGATATAGCTCAAAAGCACAAGGATAGCTATGTTACTACTTATAAAGAGGTGATGGAGCTCAGGAGTATCTTGTTTTTGTGATATGCTTGCTTTGTAGCTTTCTTTAGCAATTACCTGGAATCTTCAGAGTGTTTTTTATCCGATCTCTTTTGATTGCCTTTGTGCTCCTCGTTTTTGCTTTAGTTGAAGCGTCCGTTTTAAGGCTAGCTGTTTGTTTGAGTATTCTTTTGATAGAATACTTTTTTGATTGACTTTGGCGAGGTTGAGGTCTATCGGGTCGAGTTATCTCCCCTCTGTTGGTTGATTCTCTCAGTTGATCTTTCTTGAGTTATTTCTAGTAACCCCTTGGGATTACTTTTTATAACTTTTTGTAGCTTTAACCCGACTTCTTCATGTTGGTCCCTGTTCTGTTACTAGGTGATCCTTTTTCTTAGATCTTGTTCAGATCTCTTTTGAGGCTTTACCTTTTGTAACTTTATCTTTTTCGGGCTGACTTTGTCATGTCGTACTTCGTCGAGTTACTCGATAATCCTCTTTCTTGGACCTTGTTCAGGTCTCTTTTAGGGATTATCTTTCGTAACTTTATCTTTCTGGGCCGACTTTATCAGGTTGGGCCCTGTCGAGTTGACTTGAAAATCCTTTTTCTTGGACTTTGTTCAGGTCTCTTTCAGGGATTACCTTTGTAGCTTTACATCTTGGACCGACTTTGTCATGTCGGATCCTGTCGAGTTACTTGGTAATCCTCTTTCTTGGACCTTGTTTAGGCCTCTTTCAGGGATTACCTTTGTAGCTATACATCTTGGACCGACTTTGTCATGTCGGATCCTGTCGAGTTACTTGGTAATCCTCTTTCTTGGACCTTGTTTAGGTCTCTTTCAGGGATTACCTTTGTAGCTTTACATCTTGGACCGACTTTGTCATGTCGGATCCTGTCGAGTTACTTGGTAATCCTCTTTCTTGGACCTTGTTTAGGTCTCTATCAGGGATTATCTTTTGTAACTTTTTGTAGGAGTCTGACTTTGTCATGTCGGGCTCTTCGAAGTTATAGTAATCCTTTTTTATAGGGTTGGCCAGACCTCTTTCCAGGGCTTTACTTATAACTTGGTTTGTTGGGGCTGGTCCGACTTTAGGTGTCGGCCAGCCTTTAAGCTATTTTATAGCAATCCATTTTATTAGGACCTCGTCAGGTCCTTTCTATGGATCACTTTCTATAGCTTCTTATATTATTCTATTTTCACCTTTGCCGATTTTGTAGAATTTTGGGTTTTAATCCTCGTTTTTATCGTGATTGCACAGCGAATTTGGTTTTCACTTTCTGTCGATCTGTAGCTTTATAATCGGGCGATGATTGTTTTTAGAATAATACGACTTGAACGTTTGTAGAAAATCTAAAAAATTTTATTAAGAGAAATGCAAATATATACATGCGGGGGTTAGTTTGTAGGTCTTGGGCCTGGCACCTCGTTAAAAAACTTTTTCAGGAAAAAGAGTGTGCCTTGTCCCAAGATCCCTTATCCTCCCTAACTATAGTACCTTCTTAAGTTGCAGGAAGCTCTCGCCCGTCGAGTTCGGAAAGCCTTTAGTAGCCCTTCCCTAGTACTTCTATGACTCGGTAGGGTCCTTTCCAATTTATAGCCAGCTTACCTTCTCCAGGTCGAGTTGTTCCAATGTCATTTCGGATTAGAATGAGGTCATTCTCCATGAAGGTATGCTGTATTACTTTTTGATTGTATCTGGAAGCCATTCGTCGCTTCAATGCTTCTTCCCTTATCCGAGCTCTTTCTCGGACTTCTGGGAGTAATTCGAGCTCTTCCCTTTGAAGTTGGGAATTGGCGTCTTCACTATAGTAGATCACTCTGGGGGATCTTTCTTCAATCTCTACTGGGATCATGGCCTCCATCCCGTAGGCTAATCGGAAAGGTGACTCTTTTGTCATGGAATGTGGAGTCGTTCGATATGCCCATAGGACGTGCGGGAGCTCTTCAGCCCAGGCTCCCTTTGCATCTTGTATTCTCTATTTTAACCCTGCTAATATAACTTTGTTAGCATCTTCAGCTTGCCCATTGGCTTGTGGGTGCTCAACAGAGGTGAATTGTTGTTTTATATTCAGGTCGGCTGCTAGTTTTCTGAAGCCTGCGTCTGTGAACTGGGTACCATTGTCTGTAGTGATGGAGTATGGAACTCCGAACCTTGTGACGATATTTTGATACAGGAATTTCTGACTTCTTTGAGCTGTGGCATTGGCTAGGGGTTCTGCCTCAATCCATTTTGTGAAGTAGTCTATTCCTACTCTGAGGAATTTGACTTGTCCTGATCCTTGGGGAAAGGGTCCGAGAAGATCGAGTCCCCATTTTGCGAATGGCCATGGTGCGGTTATGCTGATGAGTTCCTCGAGCGGAGTGGTGTGGAAGTTGGCATGCTTCTGACATGGCGAACATGTCCTTACGAAATCTGTGGCTTCTTTTTGTAGGGTTGGCCAATAGAATCCGGCCCGTAATACTTTTTTTATGAGTGCTTGTGCTCCGAGGTGATTGCCACAAATGCCAATGTGTACTTCTTCTAAGATATCCTTAGTATTGTAAGTCGACACGCATTTTTGCAATGGTGTTGAAATCCCTCTTTTGTATAAAGTGTTATTTATGATGGTATAGTATTGTGCTTCCCGTTTTAACCTTTTTGCCTCTTTCTCGTCTGTAGGGAGGGCCTCTATTGTGAGGTAATTAATTATGGGGGTCATCCATCCCTGATTGCGACTTGTTATAGCTAGGACCTTTTCTTCTTCCGAGATTGATGGCTTCTGTAGAATTTCTTGGATAAGGCTTCTATTGTTACCTCCTGGTTTGGTGCTGGCTAGTTTTGAGAGTGCATCAGCTCGGGCATTCTGTTCTCGGGGTATGTGTCGAATCTCATGCTCTCCGAGTTGTCCGAGCTGTTCCCTGATTTTATCTAGGTACGTTTTCATAGTGGGATCCTTGGCTTGGTAGATGCCTGTTATTTGTGAAGTGACTACTTGTGAATCGCTGAAGATGATAAGTTTTTAAGCTCCGGCCTCCCTAGCCAGCTTTAAACCTGCTAGTAGTGCCTCATATTTTGCTTGATTATTCGAGGCGGAGAACCCAAATTTGAGGGAGAGTTCGATCTGGGTCCTCTAGTCGCTTTCGATTATTACGCCTACACCACTTCCCGTTTTATTTGAGGATCCGTCCACGTATAGATTCCATTCTATGGGGACTTCCGGTGTGTCTGTAAATTCCACAATGAAGTCGACCAAGTATTGAGATTTGATGGCCGTCCGAGCTTTGTATTGAAGGTTGAATTCGGACAACTCGACTGCACATTGCAAGATTCTGCCTGCCAAGTCTGTTTTTTGTAAGATTCCTTTTATGGGCTGGTTGGTCCGAATTTTAATGGTGTGAGACTGGAAATATGGGCGATGTCGTCGAGATGTTACTATGAGAGCGTAAGCGAACTTTTCTATTTTTTGGTAGTTCAACTCGGATCCTTGTAATGCTTTGCTGATAAAGTATATGGGTTATTGCCCATTGTTGTCTTCTCGGACCAGTGCTGAGGCTATTGCCCGATTTTCCACTGCGAGGTACAAGATGAGTAGTTCCCCTTCCCGTGGCCGACTCAATATAGGTGGTTGTCCCAAAAATTTTATGAAGTCTTGGTAGGCATGCTCGCATTCAACTGTCCATTCAAACTCCTTTCCCTTACTTAGAGTGGCGTAGAAGGGGAGAGATCTTATTGCAGATCCCGTCAGGAATCTGGACAAGGCTGCCAGCCGCCCGTTGAGTTGTTGTACCTCTTTGATGCAAGTCAGGCTTTTCATGTCGAGTACGGCCCTGCACTTGTCCGGGTTTGCCTCGATTCCTCTCTGTGTGATCATAAAACCCAAGAATTTACCAGCTTCTACTGCGAAGGTACATTTTGTGGGATTGAGTCGCACGCCGTGTTGTCTTATGGTGTTGAATACTTGTGTCAGGTCGGATAATAACATCTCTTCATTTTGCATCTTCACTAGCATGTCATCTACGTAGACCTCCATGATCTTTCCGATGTGTTCTGAAAAAACTTTATTCATTAATCTTTGGTAAGTGGCTCCTGCGTTCTTGAGACCGAAGGGTATAACAATGTAGCAGTAATTTGCCTTTGGGGTTAAGAAAGAGGTTTTTTCTTGGTCGGGTGGGTACATTGGGATTTGGTTATATCCCGAGTATGCGTCCATAAAGGAGAGGTATTTGTATCTGGAGGAGGCATCTACCAGTGCGTCGATGCTTGGGAGCGGATAAGGATCTTTCGGGCAAGCTTTGTTGAGATCGGTATAGTCGGTGCACATTCTCCACTTCCCATTTGACTTTTTTACCAAAACGACTTTAGCAAGCCATAGCGGGTATTTGACTTCTCTTATGAAGCCTGCCTCCAGTAGAGATCGTACCTATTCTTCCACCGCTTGAAAGCGTTCTGGTCCTAGCTTTCTGCGCCTTTGTTGTACCGGCCGAGATCCTGGGTAGACTGCTAGCTTGTGGCACATTAGTTTGGGATCTATGCCTGGCATGTCTGCGGCCTTCCACGCAAAGAGGTCGGTGTTGTCGCGTAGAAACTGTATGAGTGATTCTTTTATGTTCTCTTTTAGGAGTGTGCCGATGTTGGTTGTTTGGTCCGGGGTGTTCTCGATCTGGATTTTCTCTATTTCTCCTTCAGGTTGTGGGCGGAGTTCCTCCCGCCTCCGAACTCCACTGAACTCGATTGTATGGAATTCTTCTCCTCTGCCTCTGCGGTTTAGGCTTTCATTGTAACAGCGGCGCACCATTTTTTGGTTTGCCTTTACTGTGGCTATTTCTTCTGCGGTTGGGAACTTCATGCATAGATGCGGAGTCGAGACTATTGCGCCAAACGTTGTTCGACCTATTAGGGCATTGTAGGCTGAGCTTACGTCAATGAAGATGTAACCTATTTTGAGTGTTTTGACTAAATTCCCTTTCCAAAAGTTGTGTGGAGCGGGACGTATCTGATGAGCGGATAATTTGTACGCTTTTTGACATTGTTTTTAGTATGTTTTTAGTATGATCTAATTAGTTTTTAGTATTTTTTTATTAGTTTTTAGTTAAAATTCACTTTTCTGGTATTTTCTGTGATTTCAGGTATTTTCTGGCTGAAATTGAGGGACCTGAGCAAAAATCTGATTCAGAGACTAAAAAGGACTGCAGATGCTGTTGGATTCTGACCTCCCTGCACTCGAAGCGGATTTTCTGGAGCTACAGAAGCCCAATTGGCTCGCTCTCAACGGCGTTGGAAAGAAGACATCCTGGGCTTTCCAGCAATATATGATAGTCCATACTTTGCTCAAGATTTGATGGCCCAAACCGGCGTACAAAGTCACCCTCAGAAATTCCAGCGTTAAACGCCGGAACTGGCACCAAAATGGGAGTTAAACGCCCAAACTGGCACAAAAGCTGGCGTTTAACTCCAAGAGGAGTCTCTACACGAAAATGCTTCAATGCTCAGCCCAAGCACACACCAAGTGGGCCCGGAAGTGGATTTTTATGTCATTTACTCATCTCTGTAAACCTTAGGCTACTAGTTTTCTATAAGTAGGACCTTTTACTATTGTATTTTGGAAATCTTCGGATCTTTGGAATCTTTTGATCTTTAGATCTTTTGATCACTTTGGGAGGCTGGCCATTCGGCCATGCCTAGACCTTGTTCTTATGTATTTTCAACGGTGGAGTTTCTACACACCATAGATTAAGGTGTGGAGCTCTGCTGAGGGAGTTGACATAGAGGGAGACATAGAGGGAGACATCCCTATTGATGAGGACAAGACCATCACTAAGAAGAGGATGGAGCACACAAGAGACCCCACTCATCATGAGATCCCTGAGATACCTCAAGGGATGCACTTTCCTCCACAAAACTATTGGGAGCAACTAAACACCTCCCTAGGAGAATTGAGTTCCAATATGGGACAACTAAGGGTGGAGCATCAAGAACACTCCATCATCCTCCATGAAATTAGAGAAGATCAAAGAATCATGAGAGAGGAGCAACAAAGACAAGGAAGAGACATTGAGGAGCTCAAGCACTCCATAGGATCTTCAAGAGGAAGAAAGAGCCGCCATCACTAAGGTGGACCCGTTCTTTAATTTCCTTGTTCTTTATTTTCCTGTTTTTCGAATTTTAGTGCTTATGTTTATCTATGTTTGTGTCTTGTGATCATTAGTGTCTTAGTGTCTATGCCTTAAAGTTATGAATGTCCTATGAATCCATCACCTTTCTTGAATGAAAAATGTGTTCTTAATTGAAAAAGAAAAGAATTGCATGAATTTTGAATTTTATAACAGTTTGATTATTTTGATGTGGTGGCAATATTTTTGTTCTCTGAATGTATGCTTAAACAGTGCATATATCTTTTGAATTTGTGGTTCATGAATGTTGGCTCTTGAGAGAATGATGAAAAAGGAGACATGTTACTGAGGATCTGAAAAATCATAAAAATGATTCTTGAAGCAAGAAAAAGCAGTGAATACAAAAAAAAAATATTTCGAAAAAAAGGGGAGAAAAAGAAAACGAAAAAAAAAGAAAAGAGAAAAAGAGAAATAAAGTTGTGATCCAAGGCAATAAGAGTGTGCTTAAGAACCCTGGACACCTCTAATTGGGGACTTTAGCAAAGCTGAGTCACAATCTGAAAAGGTTCACCCAATTATGTGTCTGTGGCATGTATGTATCCGGTGGTAATACTGGAAGACAGAGTGCTTTGGGCCACGGCCAAGACTCAATAAGTAGCTATGTTCAAGAATCATCATACTTAACTAGGAGAATCAATGACACTATCTGGATTCTGAGTTCCTAAAGAAGCCAATCATTCTGAATTTCAAAGGATAGAGTGAGATGCCAAAACTGTTCAGAGGCAAAAAGCTAAAAGCCCCGCTCATCTAATTAATACTGATCTTCATAGATGTTTTTGGAATTCATTGCATATTCTCTTCTTTTTATCTTACTTGATTTTCAGTTGCTTGAGGACAAGCAACAATTTAAGTTTGGTGTTGTGATGAGCGGATAATTTGTACGCTTTTTGGCATTGTTTTTAGTATGTTTTTAGTATGATCTAGTTAGTTTTTAGTATATTTTTATTAGTTTTTTGTTAAAATTCAATTTTCTGGACTTTACTATGAGTTTGTGTGTTTTTCTGTGATTTCAGGTATTTTCTGGCTGAAATTGAGGGACCTGAGCAAAAATCTGATTCAGAGACTAAAAAGGACTGCAGATGCTGTTGGATTCTGACCTCCCTACACTCGAAGCGGATTTTCTGGAGCTACAGAAGTCCAATTTGCTAGCTCTCAACGGCACTGGAAAGTAGACATCCTGGGCTTTCCAGCAATATATGATAGTCCATACTTTGCCCAAGATTTGATGGCCCAAATCGGCGTACAAAGTCACCCTCAGAAATTCCAGCGTTAAACGCCGGAACTGGCACCAAAATGGGAGTTAAACGCCCAAACTGGCACAAAAGCTGGCGTTTAACTCCAAGAGGAGTCTCTACACGAAAATGCTTCAATGCTCAGCCCAAGCACACACCAAGTGGGCCCGGAAGTGGATTTTTATGTCATTTACTCATCTCTGTAAACCTTAGGCTACTAGTTTTCTATAAGTAGGACCTTTTACTATTGTATTTTGGAAATCTTCGGATCTTTGGAATCTTTTGATCTTTAGATCTTTTGATCACTTTGGGAGGCTGGCCATTCGGCCATGCCTAGACCTTGTTCTTATGTATTTTCAACGGTGGAGTTTCTACACACCATAGATTAAGGTGTGGAGCTCTGCTGTACCTCGAGTATTAATGCAATTACTATTGTTCTTCTATTCAATTCCGCTTGTTCTTGTTCTAAGATATCACTTGTTCTTCAACTTGATGAATGTGATGATCCGTGACACTCATCATCATTCTCACCTATGAACGTGTGACTGACAACCACCTCCGTTCTACCTTCGACTGGGTGAATATCTCTTGGATTCTTTAACCAGAATCTTCGTGGTATAGGCTAGAACTGATGGCGGCATTCAAGAGAATCCGGAAGGTCTAACCTTGTCTGTGGTATTCTGAGTAGGATTCAATGATTGAATGATTGTGACGTGCTTCAAACTCCTGAGGGCGGGGCGTTAGTGACAGACGCAAAAGAATCACTGGATTCTATTCTGGCCTGATCGAGAACCGACAGATGGATAGCCGTGCCGTGACAGGGTGCGTTGAACATTTCCACTGAGAGGATGGGAGGTAGCCACTGACAACGGTGAAACCCTTGCTTAAGCTTGCCATGGAAAGGAGTAGGAAGAATTGGATGAAGACAGTAGGAAAGCAGAGAGACGGAAGTGACAAGCATCTTCATACGCTTATCTGAAATTCCTACCAATGAATTACATAAGTATCTCTATCTTTATCTTTATGTTTTATTCGTATATCACCATACCCATTTGAGTTTGCCTGACTGAGATTTACAAGGTGACCATAGCTTGCTTCATACCAACAATCTCTGTGGGATCGACCCTTACTCGCGTAAGGTTTATTACTTGGACGACCCAGTACACTTGCTGGTTAGTTGTGCGAAGTTGTAGTGATCACAATTTCGCATACCAAGTTTTTGGCGCCGTTGCCGGGGATTGTTCGAGTATGGACAACTGACGGTTCATCTTGTTGCTTAGATTAGGTATTTTTTTCAGAGTTCTTAAGAATGAATTCTAGTGTTTCAAGGTGATGTTCTTATCATCACCAAAGCTGATTGATCTTCATCAATTTAGCTCTTGAATGCAATGTCCTGCTGAAGCTTGGCTGGCCATGTCTAATTCCTTTAGACTGAAGCTTTAGACTAACATTGCATGATTCCTGGAATTCTCATTAAGAATTTTGATACCTTTATTTTCTTTTTCCACTTAATTTTCGAAAAAGCACAAAAAAAAATTAGAAAATCATAAAATCCAAAAATTTCTTGTTTGAGTCTAGAGTCTCATTTTAAGTTTGGTGTCAATTGCATGTTTCTGTTTTTCTTGCATTCATGCATGTGTCTTAGTAATCTTCAAGTTGTTCTTGATGATTTCTTACTATGATCTTTGAATTCTCTTGACTTGAGTGTTTATGTGTCTCATATGCATTCTCATTAGTGTCAGTAGTATACAAAGTGCTAAGTTTGGTGTCTTGCATGCATTGTTATTTGATTCTTATTGCATTTTGATTTTTTCCTCATTATTAAAAAATTCAAAAATATTTTTAATTTGTGTCTTTTCAAGTCAATAATACAGAGAATTGAAGATTCAGAACATACAGCAGAGGAATTGCACAGAAAAAGCTGGGCGTTCAAAACGGCCAGTGAAGAAGGACAGACTGGCGTTTAAACGCCAGCCAGGGTACCTGGTTGGGCGTTTAACGCCCAAAAGGGTATAGTTTTGGGCGTTAAACGCCAGAATGTGCACCATTCTGGGCGTTTAACGCCAGGATGGAACAAGAGGGAAGATTTTGTTTTCAATGCAATTTTTTTTCAAGTTTTCAAAGTTTTTCAAAATCAAATCTTTTTCAAATCATATCTTTTCAATCATATGTTTTCAAAATCAATTTCTTTCTATTTTTAAAAATACTTGCTATCAATCAATGATTTGATTCAACATTTCAAGTATGTTGCCTTTTCTGTTGAGAAAGGTTTAATGTTTGAATCATATCTTTTCTTGTTAGCCAAGTCATTAATTTTGAAAATCAAATCTTTTTAAAATGTTTTTCAAATTATATCTTCTCAATCACATCTTTTTAAAACTAATCATATCTTCTTAACCACATCTTTTTCAAAATAGTTTTCAATCAAATCTTTTTGATTTCTAATTTCAAAATCTTTTTCAAAAATCACTTGATTTCTTTTCCACTTTCATTTTCGAAAATCAATTAGTGTTTTTCAAAAATGTTTTCAAAATCTTTTACTTAATTTTCGAAAATTACTTCCCTTCTTCTCACATCCTTCTATTTATGGACTAACACTATTCCTTAATGCAAAATTCGAACTCCATCTTCTTTAATAAGTTCAAATTTTATACTTCTGTCTTCTATTTTTCTTTTCCTCTGACACCTTAAGGAATCTCTATACTGTGACATAGAGGATTCCACATTTTCTTGTTCTCTTCTCTTTCTTATGAGCAGGAGCAAGGACAAAAGCATTCTTGTTGAGGCTGATCCTGAACCCGAAAGGACCTTGAAGAGAAAGCTAAGAGAAGCCAAAGCACAACTCTCTGTAGAGGACCTAACCGAATTCTTCAAAGAAGAAGAACACATGGCAGCCGAAAACAACAACAATGCCAACAATGCAAGGAAGGTGCTGGGTGACTTTACTGCACCTACTCCCGACTTCTATGGGAGAAGCATCTCTATCCCTGCCATTGGAGCAAACAACTTTGAGCTTAAGCCTCAATTAGTTTCTCTAATGCAACAGAATTGCAAGTTCCATGGATTTCCATTGGAAGATCCTCATCAGTTTTTAGCTGAATTCTTACAAATCTGTGACACTGTCAAGACTAATGGGGTTGACCCTGAGGTCTACAGACTGATGCTATTCCCTTTTGCTGTAAGAGACAGAGCTAGAATATGGTTGGACTCACAACCTAAAGAAAGCCTGGACTCTTGGGAAAAGCTAGTCAATGCCTTCTTGGCAAAGTTCTTTCCACCTCAAAAATTGAGTAAGCTTAGAGTGGAAGTCCAAACCTTCAGACAGAAGGAAGGAGAATCCCTCTATGAAGCTTGGAAAAGATACAATCAATTAATCAGAAAGTGTCCTTCTGATATGCTTTCTGAACGGAGCATCATAGGTATTTTCTATGATGGTCTCTCTGAACTGTCCAAGATGTCTTTGGATAGCTCTGCTGGAGGATCTCTTCATCTGAAGAAGAAGCCTACAGAAGCTCAAGAGCTGATTGAAATGGTTGCAAATAACCAATTCATGTACACTTCTGAAAGAAATCCTGTGAACAATGGGACTAGTCAGAAGAAAGGAGTTCTTGAGATTGACACTCTGAATGCCCTATTGGCTCAGAACAAAATATTGACTCAACAAGTCAATATGATTTCTCAAAGTCTGTGTGGAATGCAAAATGCACCAAGCAGTACTAAGGAGGCTTCATCTGAGGAAGAAGCTTATGATCCTGAGAACCCTTCAATGGAGGAGGTGAATTACATGGGAGAATCCTATGGAAACACCTATAATCCTTCATGGAGAAATCATCCAAATCTCTCATGGAAGGATCAACAGAGACCTCAACAAGGTTTCAACAATAATAATGGTGGAAGAAACAGGTTTAGCAATAGCAAGCCTTTTCCATCATCTTCTCAGCAACAGACAGAGAGTTCTAAGCAGAATACCTCTGACTTAGCAACCATGGTCTCTGATCTAATCAAAACCACTCAAAGTTTCATGACTGAAACAAGGTCCTCCATTAGAAACTTGGAGGCACAAGTGGGTCAGCTGAGCAAGAAAATTACTGAACTCCCTCCTAGTACTCTTCCAAGCAACACAGAAGAAAATCCAAAAGGAGAGTGCAAGGCCATCAACATGGCCGAATTTTGGGAGGAAGGAGAGGCAGTGAACGCCACTGAGGAAGACCTCAATGGACGACCACTGGCCTCCACTGAGTTCCCCAATGAGGAACCATGGGAATCTGAGGCTCAAAATGAGACCATAGAGATTCCATTGGACTTACTTCTGCCATTCATGAGCTCTGATGAGTATTCTTCCTCTGAAGAGGATGAGTATGTCACTGAAGAGCAAGTTGCTAAATACCTTGGAGCAATCATGAAGCTAAATGACAAGTTATTTGGGAATGAGACTTGGGAGGATGAACCCCCTTTGCTCACCAAAGAACTGGATGACCTGTCTAGGCAGAAACTGCCTCAAAAGAGACAGGACCCTGGAAAGTTTTCAATACCTTGTACCATAGGCACCATGACCTTCAAGAAGGCCTTGTGTGACTTAGGGTCAAGTGTAAACCTCATGCCCCTCTCTGTAATGGAGAAGTTAGGGATCTTTGAGGTGCAGGCTGCAAAAATCTCACTAGAGATGGCAGACAATTCAAGAAAACAAGCCTATGGACTTGTAGAGGATGTTCTGGTAAAGGTTGAAGACCATTACATCCCTGCTGATTTCATAGTCCTAGAGACTGGGAAGTGCATGGATGAATCTATCATCCTTGGCAGACCCTTCCTAGCCATAGCAAAGGCTGTGATTGATGTTGATAGAGGAGAGTTGATCATTCAAGTGAATGAAGAATCCTTAGTGTTTAAGGCTCAAGGATATCCCTCTGTCATCATAGAGAGGAAGCATGAAGAGCTTCTCTCAAAACAGAGCCAAACAGAGCCCCCACAGTCAAACTCTAAGTTTGGTGTTGTGAGGCCACAACCAAACTCTAAGTTTGGTGTTGGGAGGTTCCAACATGGCTCTGAGCATTTCTGAGGCTCCATGAGAGTCCTCTGTCAAGCTACTGACATCAAAGAAGCGCTTGTTGGGAGGCAACCCAATGTTATATTTTATCTATTCTCTTTTGTTATTTTATATTTTTTGTAGGTTGATGATCATGAGAAGTCACAAAATCAATGAAAAAAGCAAAAACAGAATGAAAAATAGAAGGAAAAACAGCACACCCTAGAGGAGAGCGTACTGGCGTTTAAACGCCAATGAGGCTAGCTGTTGGGCGTTTAACGCCCAGTCTGGCACCATTCTGGGCGTTTAACGCCAGAAAGGGGCACCAGACTGGCGTTAAACGCCAGAAAAGGGCAAGAAGCTGGCGTTAAACGCCAAAAATGGGCACCAGCCCGGCGTTTGATGCCAGAATTGGCACAAAACGAGATTTTGCTTGCCATTTGGTGCAGGGATGACTTTTCCTTGACACCTCAGGATCTGTGGACCCCACAGGATTCCCACCTACCCCACCACTCTCTCTCTTCTTCTTCACCCATTCACCAATCACCTCAACACCTCTTCCCCAAAAACCCTTCACCTATATAAACCCATCTTCACTCCTTCATTTTCACACAACCTAAACACCACTTCTCCCCCTTTTGGCCGAACACAAAGCCATTCCCTTCTTCCTCATTTCTTCTTCTTCTACTCTCTTCTTTCTTTTTTTGCTCGAGGACGAGCAAACCTTTTAAGTTTGGTGTGGTAAAAGCATTGCTTTTTGTTTTTCCATAACCATTTATGGCATCCAAGGCCGGAGAAACCTCTAGAAAGAGGAAAGGGAAGGCAAAAGCTTCCACCTCCGAGTCATGGGAGATGGAAAGATTCATCTCAAGGGTGCATCAAGACCACTTCTATGAAGTTGTGGCCTTGAAGAAGGTGATCCCCGAGGTCCCTTTTTCACTCAAAAAGGGTGAATATCCGGAGATCCGACATGAGATCCGAAGAAGAGGTTGGGAAGTTCTTACCAACCCCATTCAACAAGTCAGAATCTTAATGGTTCAAGAGTTCTATGCCAATGCATGGATCACCAAGAACCATGATCAAAGTGTGAACCCGGATCCAAAGAATTATCTTACAATGGTTCGGGGGAAATACTTGGATTTTAGCCCGGAAAGGGTAAGGTTGGCATTCGACTTGCCCATGATGCAAGGAGATGAACATCCTTACACTAGAAGGGTCAACTTTGATCAAAGGTTGGACCAAGTCCTCACATTCATATGTGAAGAGGGCGCCCAATGGAAGAGAGATTCAAGAGGGAAGCCGGTTCAATTGAGAAGGCATGACCTCAAACCCGTGGCTAGAGGATGGTTGGAGTTTATCCAACGCTCAATCATTCCCACTAGCAACCGGTCCGAAGTTACCATAGACCGGGCTATCATGATTCATAGCATCATGATTGGAGAAGAAATAGAAGTTCATGAGGTTATAGCCCAAGAACTTTATAAGGTGGCGGACAAGTCTTCTACCTTGGCAAGGTTAGCCTTCCCTCATCTCATTTGTCACCTCTGTTATTCGGTTGGAGTTGACATAGAGGGAGACATCCCTATTGATGAGGACAAGCCCATCACTAAGAAGAGGATGGAGCACACAAGAGACCCCACTCATCATGAGATCCCTGAGATACCTCAAGGGATGCACTTTCCTCCACAAAACTATTGGGAGCAACTAAACACCTCCCTAGGAGAATTGAGTTCCAATATGGGACAACTAAGGGTGGAGCATCAAGAACACTCCATCATCCTCCATGAAATTAGAGAAGATCAAAGAATCATGAGAGAGGAGCAACAAAGACAAGGAAGAGACATTGAGGAGCTCAAGCACTCCATAGGATCTTCAAGAGGAAGAAAGAGCCGCCATCACTAAGGTGGACCCGTTCTTTAATTTCCTTGTTCTTTATTTTCCTGTTTTTCGAATTTTAGTGCTTATGTTTATCTATGTTTGTGTCTTGTGATCATTAGTGTCTTAGTGTCTATGCCTTAAAGTTATGAATGTCCTATGAATCCATCACCTTTCTTGAATGAAAAATGTGTTCTTAATTGAAAAAGAAAAGAATTGCATGAATTTTGAATTTTATAACAGTTTGATTATTTTGATGTGGTGGCAATATTTTTGTTCTCTGAATGTATGCTTAAACAGTGCATATATCTTTTGAATTTGTGGTTCATGAATGTTGGCTCTTGAGAGAATGATGAAAAAGGAGACATGTTACTGAGGATCTGAAAAATCATAAAAATGATTCTTGAAGCAAGAAAAAGCAGTGAATACAAAAAAAAAATATTTCGAAAAAAAGGGGAGAAAAAGAAAACGAAAAAAAAAGAAAAGAGAAAAAGAGAAATAAAGTTGTGATCCAAGGCAATAAGAGTGTGCTTAAGAACCCTGGACACCTCTAATTGGGGACTTTAGCAAAGCTGAGTCACAATCTGAAAAGGTTCACCCAATTATGTGTCTGTGGCATGTATGTATCCGGTGGTAATACTGGAAGACAGAGTGATTTGGGCCACGGCCAAGACTCAATAAGTAGCTATGTTCAAGAATCATCATACTTAACTAGGAGAATCAATGACACTATCTGGATTCTGAGTTCCTAAAGAAGCCAATCATTCTGAATTTCAAAGGATAGAGTGAGATGCCAAAACTGTTCAGAGGCAAAAAGCTAAAAGCCCCGCTCATCTAATTAATACTGATCTTCATAGATGTTTTTGGAATTCATTGCATATTCTCTTCTTTTTATCTTACTTGATTTTCAGTTGCTTGAGGACAAGCAACAATTTAAGTTTGGTGTTGTGATGAGCGGATAATTTGTACGCTTTTTGGCATTGTTTTTAGTATGTTTTTAGTATGATCTAGTTAGTTTTTAGTATATTTTTATTAGTTTTTTGTTAAAATTCAATTTTCTGGACTTTACTATGAGTTTGTGTGTTTTTCTGTGATTTCAGGTATTTTCTGGCTGAAATTGAGGGACCTGAGCAAAAATCTGATTCAGAGACTAAAAAGGACTGCAGATGCTGTTGGATTCTGACCTCCCTACACTCGAAGCGGATTTTCTGGAGCTACAGAAGTCCAATTTGCTAGCTCTCAACGGCACTGGAAAGTAGACATCCTGGGCTTTCCAGCAATATATGATAGTCCATACTTTGCCCAAGATTTGATGGCCCAAATCGGCGTACAAAGTCACCCTCAGAAATTCCAGCGTTAAACGCCGGAACTGGCACCAAAATGGGAGTTAAACGCCCAAACTGGCACAAAAGCTGGCGTTTAACTCCAAGAGGAGTCTCTACACGAAAATGCTTCAATGCTCAGCCCAAGCACACACCAAGTGGGCCCGGAAGTGGATTTTTATGTCATTTACTCATCTCTGTAAACCTTAGGCTACTAGTTTTCTATAAGTAGGACCTTTTACTATTGTATTTTGGAAATCTTCGGATCTTTGGAATCTTTTGATCTTTAGATCTTTTGATCACTTTGGGAGGCTGGCCATTCGGCCATGCCTAGACCTTGTTCTTATGTATTTTCAACGGTGGAGTTTCTACACACCATAGATTAAGGTGTGGAGCTCTGCTGTACCTCGAGTATTAATGCAATTACTATTGTTCTTCTATTCAATTCCGCTTGTTCTTGTTCTAAGATATCACTTGTTCTTCAACTTGATGAATGTGATGATCCGTGACACTCATCATCATTCTCACCTATGAACGTGTGACTGACAACCACCTCCGTTCTACCTTCGACTGGGTGAATATCTCTTGGATTCTTTAACCAGAATCTTCGTGGTATAGGCTAGAACTGATGGCGGCATTCAAGAGAATCCGGAAGGTCTAACCTTGTCTGTGGTATTCTGAGTAGGATTCAATGATTGAATGATTGTGACGTGCTTCAAACTCCTGAGGGCGGGGCGTTAGTGACAGACGCAAAAGAATCACTGGATTCTATTCTGGCCTGATCGAGAACCGACAGATGGATAGCCGTGCCGTGACAGGGTGCGTTGAACATTTCCACTGAGAGGATGGGAGGTAGCCACTGACAACGGTGAAACCCTTGCTTAAGCTTGCCATGGAAAGGAGTAGGAAGAATTGGATGAAGACAGTAGGAAAGCAGAGAGACGGAAGTGACAAGCATCTTCATACGCTTATCTGAAATTCCTACCAATGAATTACATAAGTATCTCTATCTTTATCTTTATGTTTTATTCGTATATCACCATACCCATTTGAGTTTGCCTGACTGAGATTTACAAGGTGACCATAGCTTGCTTCATACCAACAATCTCTGTGGGATCGACCCTTACTCGCGTAAGGTTTATTACTTGGACGACCCAGTACACTTGCTGGTTAGTTGTGCGAAGTTGTAGTGATCACAATTTCGCATACCAAGTTTTTGGCGCCGTTGCCGGGGATTGTTCGAGTATGGACAACTGACGGTTCATCTTGTTGCTTAGATTAGGTATTTTTTTCAGAGTTCTTAAGAATGAATTCTAGTGTTTCAAGGTGATGTTCTTATCATCACCAAAGCTGATTGATCTTCATCAATTTAGCTCTTGAATGCAATGTCCTGCTGAAGCTTGGCTGGCCATGTCTAATTCCTTTAGACTGAAGCTTTAGACTAACATTGCATGATTCCTGGAATTCTCATTAAGAATTTTGATACCTTTATTTTCTTTTTCCACTTAATTTTCGAAAAAGCACAAAAAAAAATTAGAAAATCATAAAATCCAAAAATTTCTTGTTTGAGTCTAGAGTCTCATTTTAAGTTTGGTGTCAATTGCATGTTTCTGTTTTTCTTGCATTCATGCATGTGTCTTAGTAATCTTCAAGTTGTTCTTGATGATTTCTTACTATGATCTTTGAATTCTCTTGACTTGAGTGTTTATGTGTCTCATATGCATTCTCATTAGTGTCAGTAGTATACAAACTGCTAAGTTTGGTGTCTTGCATGCATTGTTATTTGATTCTTATTGCATTTTGATTTTTTCCTCATTATTAAAAAATTCAAAAATATTTTTAATTTGTGTCTTTTCAAGTCAATAATACAGAGAATTGAAGATTCAGAACATACAGCAGAGGAATTGCACAGAAAAAGCTGGGCGTTCAAAACGGCCAGTGAAGAAGGACAGACTGGCGTTTAAACGCCAGCCAGGGTACCTGGTTGGGCGTTTAACGCCCAAAAGGGTATAGTTTTGGGCGTTAAACGCCAGAATGTGCACCATTCTGGGCGTTTAACGCCAGGATGGAACAAGAGGGAAGATTTTGTTTTCAATGCAATTTTTTTTCAAGTTTTCAAAGTTTTTCAAAATCAAATCTTTTTCAAATCATATCTTTTCAATCATATGTTTTCAAAATCAATTTCTTTCTATTTTTAAAAATACTTGCTATCAATCAATGATTTGATTCAACATTTCAAGTATGTTGCCTTTTCTGTTGAGAAAGGTTTAATGTTTGAATCATATCTTTTCTTGTTAGCCAAGTCATTAATTTTGAAAATCAAATCTTTTTAAAATGTTTTTCAAATTATATCTTCTCAATCACATCTTTTTAAAACTAATCATATCTTCTTAACCACATCTTTTTCAAAATAGTTTTCAATCAAATCTTTTTGATTTCTAATTTCAAAATCTTTTTCAAAAATCACTTGATTTCTTTTCCACTTTCATTTTCGAAAATCAATTAGTGTTTTTCAAAAATGTTTTCAAAATCTTTTACTTAATTTTCGAAAATTACTTCCCTTCTTCTCACATCCTTCTATTTATGGACTAACACTATTCCTTAATGCAAAATTCGAACTCCATCTTCTTTAATAAGTTCAAATTTTATACTTCTGTCTTCTATTTTTCTTTTCCTCTGACACCTTAAGGAATCTCTATACTGTGACATAGAGGATTCCACATTTTCTTGTTCTCTTCTCTTTCTTATGAGCAGGAGCAAGGACAAAAGCATTCTTGTTGAGGCTGATCCTGAACCCGAAAGGACCTTGAAGAGAAAGCTAAGAGAAGCCAAAGCACAACTCTCTGTAGAGGACCTAACCGAATTCTTCAAAGAAGAAGAACACATGGCAGCCGAAAACAACAACAATGCCAACAATGCAAGGAAGGTGCTGGGTGACTTTACTGCACCTACTCCCGACTTCTATGGGAGAAGCATCTCTATCCCTGCCATTGGAGCAAACAACTTTGAGCTTAAGCCTCAATTAGTTTCTCTAATGCAATAGAATTGCAAGTTCCATGGATTTCCATTGGAAGATCCTCATCAGTTTTTAGCTGAATTCTTACAAATCTGTGACACTGTCAAGACTAATGGGGTTGACCCTGAGGTCTACAGACTGATGCTATTCCCTTTTGCTGTAAGAGACAGAGCTAGAATATGGTTGGACTCACAACCTAAAGAAAGCCTGGACTCTTGGGAAAAGCTAGTCAATGCCTTCTTGGCAAAGTTCTTTCCACCTCAAAAATTGAGTAAGCTTAGAGTGGAAGTCCAAACCTTCAGACAGAAGGAAGGAGAATCCCTCTATGAAGCTTGGAAAGATACAATCAATTAATCAGAAAGTGTCCTTCTGATATGCTTTCTGAACGGAGCATCATAGGTATTTTCTATGATGGTCTCTCTGAACTGTCCAAGATGTCTTTGGATAGCTCTGGTGGAGGATCTCTTCATCTGAAGAAGAAGCCTACAGAAGCTCAAGAGCTGATTGAAATGGTTGCAAATAACCAATTCATGTACACTTCTGAAAGAAATCCTGTGAACAATGGGACTAGTCAGAAGAAAGGAGTTCTTGAGATTGACACTCTGAATGCCCTATTGGCTCAGAACAAAATATTGACTCAACAAGTCAATATGATTTCTCAAAGTCTGTGTGGAATGCAAAATGCACCAAGCAGTACTAAGGAGGCTTCATCTGAGGAAGAAGCTTATGATCCTGAGAACCCTTCAATGGAGGAGGTGAATTACATGGGAGAATCCTATGGAAACACCTATAATCCTTCATGGAGAAATCATCCAAATCTCTCATGGAAGGATCAACAGAGACCTCAACAAGGTTTCAACAATAATAATGGTGGAAGAAACAGGTTTAGCAATAGCAAGCCTTTTCCATCATCTTCTCAGCAACAGACAGAGAGTTCTAAGCAGAATACCTCTGACTTAGCAACCATGGTCTCTGATCTAATCAAAACCACTCAAAGTTTCATGACTGAAACAAGGTCCTCCATTAGAAACTTGGAGGCACAAGTGGGTCAGCTGAGCAAGAAAATTACTGAACTCCCTCCTAGTACTCTTCCAAGCAACACAGAAGAAAATCCAAAAGGAGAGTGCAAGGCCATCAACATGGCCGAATTTTGGGAGGAAGGAGAGGCAGTGAACGCCACTGAGGAAGACCTCAATGGACGTCCACTGGCCTCCACTGAGTTCCCCAATGAGGAACCATGGGAATCTGAGGCTCAAAATGAGACCATAGAGATTCCATTGGACTTACTTCTGCCATTCATGAGCTCTGATGAGTATTCTTCCTCTGAAGAGGATGAGTATGTCACTGAAGAGCAAGTTGCTAAATACCTTGGAGCAATCATGAAGCTAAATGACAAGTTATTTGGGAATGAGACTTGGGAGGATGAACCCCCTTTGCTCACCAAAGAACTGGATGACCTGTCTAGGCAGAAACTGCCTCAAAAGAGACAGGACCCTGGAAAGTTTTCAATACCTTGTACCATAGGCACCATGACCTTCAAGAAGGCCTTGTGTGACTTAGGGTCAAGTGTAAACCTCATGCCCCTCTCTGTAATGGAGAAGTTAGGGATCTTTGAGGTGCAGGCTGCAAAAATCTCACTAGAGATGGCAGACAATTCAAGAAAACAAGCCTATGGACTTGTAGAGGATGTTCTGGTAAAGGTTGAAGACCATTACATCCCTGCTGATTTCATAGTCCTAGAGACTGGGAAGTGCATGGATGAATCTATCATCCTTGGCAGACCCTTCCTAGCCATAGCAAAGGCTGTGATTGATGTTGATAGAGGAGAGTTGATTATTCAAGTGAATGAAGAATCCTTAGTGTTTAAGGCTCAAGGATATCCCTCTGTCATCATAGAGAGGAAGCATGAAGAGCTTCTCTCAAAACAGAGCCAAACAGAGCCCCCACAGTCAAACTCTAAGTTTGGTGTTGTGAGGCCACAACCAAACTCTAAGTTTGGTGTTGGGAGGTTCCAACATGGCTCTGAGCATTTCTGAGGCTCCATGAGAGTCCTCTGTCAAGCTACTGACATCAAAGAAGCGCTTGTTGGGAGGCAACCCAATGTTATATTTTATCTATTCTCTTTGTTATTTTATATTTTTTGTAGGTTGATGATCATGAGAAGTCACAAAATCAATGAAAAAAGCAAAAACAGAATGAAAAATAGAAGGAAAAACAGCACACCCTAGAGGAGAGCGTACTGGCGTTTAAACGCCAGTGAGGCTAGCTGTTGGGCGTTTAACGCCCAGTCTGGCACCATTCTGGGCGTTTAACGCCAGAAAGGGGCACCAGACTGGCGTTAAACGCCAGAAAAGGGCAAGAAGCTGGCGTTAAATGCCAAAAATGGGTACCAGCCCGGCGTTTGATGCCAGAATTGGCACAAAACGAGATTTTGCTTGCCATTTGGTGCAGGGATGACTTTTCCTTGACACCTCAGGATCTGTGGACCCCACAGGATTCCCACCTACCCCACCACTCTCTCTCTTCTTCTTCACCCATTCACCAATCACCTCAACACCTCTTCCCCAAAAACCCTTCACCTATATAAACCCATCTTCACTCCTTCATTTTCACACAACCTAAACACCACTTCTCCCCTTTTGGCCGAACACAAAGCCATTCCCTTCTTCCTCATTTCTTCTTCTTCTACTCTCTTCTTTCTTTTTTTGCTCGAGGACGAGCAAACCTTTTACGTTTGGTGTGGTAAAAGCATTGCTTTTTGTTTTTCCATAACCATTTATGGCATCCAAGGCCGGAGAAACCTCTAGAAAGAGGAAAGGGAAGGCAAAAGCTTCCACCTCCGAGTCATGGGAGATGGAAAGATTCATCTCAAGGGTGCATCAAGACCACTTCTATGAAGTTGTGGCCTTGAAGAAGGTGATCCCCGAGGTCCCTTTTTCACTCAAAAAGGGTGAATATCCGGAGATCCGACATGAGATCCGAAGAAGAGGTTGGGAAGTTCTTACCAACCCCATTCAACAAGTCAGAATCTTAATGGTTCAAGAGTTCTATGCCAATGCATGGATCACCAAGAACCATGATCAAAGTGTGAACCCGGATCCAAAGAATTATCTTACAATGGTTCGGGGGAAATACTTGGATTTTAGTCCGGAAAGGGTAAGGTTGGCATTCGACTTGCCCATGATGCAAGGAGATGAACATCCTTACACTAGAAGGGTCAACTTTGATCAAAGGTTGGACCAAGTCCTCACATTCATATGTGAAGAGGGCGCCCAATGGAAGAGAGATTCAAGAGGGAAGCCGGTTCAATTGAGAAGGCATGACCTCAAACCCGTGGCTAGAGGATGGTTGGAGTTTATCCAACGCTCAATCATTCCCACTAGCAACCGGTCCGAAGTTACCATAGACCGGGCTATCATGATTCATAGCATCATGATTGGAGAAGAAATAGAAGTTCATGAGGTTATAGCCCAAGAACTTTATAAGGTGGCGGACAAGTCTTCTACCTTGGCAAGGTTAGCCTTCCCTCATCTCATTTGTCACCTCTGTTATTCGGTTGGAGTTGACATAGAGGGAGACATCCCTATTGATGAGGACAAGCCCATCACTAAGAAGAGGATGGAGCACACAAGAGACCCCACTCATCATGAGATCCCTGAGATACCTCAAGGGATGCACTTTCCTCCACAAAACTATTGGGAGCAACTAAACACCTCCCTAGGAGAATTGAGTTCCAATATGGGACAACTAAGGGTGGAGCATCAAGAACACTCCATCATCCTCCATGAAATTAGAGAAGATCAAAGAATCATGAGAGAGGAGCAACAAAGACAAGGAAGAGACATTGAGGAGCTCAAGCACTCCATAGGATCTTCAAGAGGAAGAAAGAGCCGCCATCACTAAGGTGGACCCGTTCTTTAATTTCCTTGTTCTTTATTTTCCTGTTTTTCGAATTTTAGTGCTTATGTTTATCTATGTTTGTGTCTTGTGATCATTAGTGTCTTAGTGTCTATGCCTTAAAGTTATGAATGTCCTATGAATCCATCACCTTTCTTGAATGAAAAATGTGTTCTTAATTGAAAAAGAAAAGAATTGCATGAATTTTGAATTTTATAACAGTTTGATTATTTTGATGTGGTGGCAATATTTTGTTCTCTGAATGTATGCTTAAACAGTGCATATATCTTTTGAATTTGTGGTTCATGAATGTTGGCTCTTGAGAGAATGATGAAAAGGAGACATGTTACTGAGGATCTGAAAAATCATAAAAATGATTCTTGAAGCAAGAAAAAGCAGTGAATACAAAAAAAAAATATTTCGAAAAAAAGGGAGAAAAAGAAAACGAAAAAAAAAAGAAAAGAGAAAAAGAGAAATAAAGTTGTGATCCAAGGCAATAAGAGTGTGCTTAAGAACCCTGGACACCTCTAATTGGGGACTTTAGCAAAGCTGAGTCACAATCTGAAAAGGTTCACCCAATTATGTGTCTGTGGCATGTATGTATCCGGTGGTAATATTGGAAGACAGAGTGCTTTGGGCCACGGCCAAGACTCAATAAGTAGCTATGTTCAAGAATCATCATACTTAACTAGGAGAATCAATGACACTATCTGGATTCTGAGTTCCTAAAGAAGCCAATCATTCTGAATTTCAAAGGATAGAGTGAGATGCCAAAACTGTTCAGAGGCAAAAAGCTAAAAGCCCCGCTCATCTAATTAATACTGATCTTCATAGATGTTTTTGGAATTCATTGCATATTCTCTTCTTTTTATCTTACTTGATTTTCAGTTGCTTGAGGACAAGCAACAATTTAAGTTTGGTGTTGTGATGAGCGGATAATTTGTACGCTTTTTGGCATTGTTTTTAGTATGTTTTTAGTATGATCTAGTTAGTTTTTAGTATATTTTTATTAGTTTTTTGTTAAAATTCAATTTTCTGGACTTTACTATGAGTTTGTGTGTTTTTCTGTGATTTCAGGTATTTTCTGGCTGAAATTGAGGGACCTGAGCAAAAATCTGATTCAGAGACTAAAAAGGACTGCAGATGCTGTTGGATTCTGACCTCCCTACACTCGAAGCGGATTTTCTGGAGCTACAGAAGTCCAATTTGCTAGCTCTCAACGGCACTGGAAAGTAGACATCCTGGGCTTTCCAGCAATATATGATAGTCCATACTTTGCCCAAGATTTGATGGCCCAAATCGGCGTACAAAGTCACCCTCAGAAATTCCAGCGTTAAACGCCGGAACTGGCACCAAAATGGGAGTTAAACGCCCAAACTGGCACAAAAGCTGGCGTTTAACTCCAAGAGGAGTCTCTACACGAAAATGCTTCAATGCTCAGCCCAAGCACACACCAAGTGGGCCCGGAAGTGGATTTTTATGTCATTTACTCATCTCTGTAAACCTTAGGCTACTAGTTTTCTATAAGTAGGACCTTTTACTATTGTATTTTGGAAATCTTCGGATCTTTGGAATCTTTTGATCTTTAGATCTTTTGATCACTTTGGGAGGCTGGCCATTCGGCCATGCCTAGACCTTGTTCTTATGTATTTTCAACGGTGGAGTTTCTACACACCATAGATTAAGGTGTGGAGCTCTGCTGTACCTCGAGTATTAATGCAATTACTATTGTTCTTCTATTCAATTCCGCTTGTTCTTGTTCTAAGATATCACTTGTTCTTCAACTTGATGAATGTGATGATCCGTGACACTCATCATCATTCTCACCTATGAACGTGTGACTGACAACCACCTCCGTTCTACCTTCGACTGGGTGAATATCTCTTGGATTCTTTAACCAGAATCTTCGTGGTATAGGCTAGAACTGATGGCGGCATTCAAGAGAATCCGGAAGGTCTAACCTTGTCTGTGGTATTCTGAGTAGGATTCAATGATTGAATGATTGTGACGTGCTTCAAACTCCTGAGGGCGGGGCGTTAGTGACAGACGCAAAAGAATCACTGGATTCTATTCTGGCCTGATCGAGAACCGACAGATGGATAGCCGTGCCGTGACAGGGTGCGTTGAACATTTCCACTGAGAGGATGGGAGGTAGCCACTGACAACGGTGAAACCTTGCTTAAGCTTGCCATGGAAAGGAGTAGGAAGAATTGGATGAAGACAGTAGGAAAGCAGAGAGACGGAAGTGACAAGCATCTTCATACGCTTATCTGAAATTCCTACCAATGAATTACATAAGTATCTCTATCTTTATCTTTATGTTTTATTCGTATATCACCATACCCATTTGAGTTTGCCTGACTGAGATTTACAAGGTGACCATAGCTTGCTTCATACCAACAATCTCTGTGGGATCGACCCTTACTCGCGTAAGGTTTATTACTTGGACGACCCAGTACACGTGCTGGTTAGTTGTGCGAAGTTGTAGTGATCACAATTTTGCATACCAGTATCCCATTGGTTGAACCGGGGTATCTCCTACCCCGAACAGGCTGTCCGGATATGCTCTGAGTTCCTTTTCTTCCAAACCAGGTTTATCGAAGCCAGTTTTGAATAAGATATCGGCAGAGCTCCCCTGGTCTATCATGTGCGGTGAAGATTTGCATTTGCCAGTATAATAGTGATTACCATGGGATCATCATGCCCTGCCGTTACGCCAAATGCGTTTCCTTGGTAAAGTGATCGCCGGGATGTCGGTGTTTCCTTCTTTTCTGCGACGTGGTATATGTCTTTGAGATGTCTCTTGCGGGATGATTTGGAGATTCCTCCCCCGGCAAATCCACCATGTATCATGTGGACATGTCTTTCTGGTGTCCGGGATGATCATGCGGTTGGTCCGACGTCTTCTACTCTTCTTCTTTTCCTTTGTTCATCATCACGGGTGGCTAGGTAGCGATCTAGCTTCCCTTCTCGTACGAGCTTTTCTATGACGTTTTTCAAGTCAAAACACTCATTGATGGAGTGCCCACGGATCGGATGGTATTCACAATATTCAGCCCGGTTTCCTCCTCCTTTTTTGCCTTTGAGTGGTCGAGCTGGTGGTATTTTTTCTGTGTTGCAAACCTCTTTGTAGACATCCACAAGAGACACCTGAAGAGGGGTGTAATTGTGGTACTTTTTTATTTTCTCCTCATGTCGATCTTCCTTTTTTCTGGAATCTTTGTCTTTGTCCCGAGGGTGAACCCTGCTTTTGAGGTCTTCCTAATCGGGAGTTTTCCTCCATGTTGATGTACTTTTCTGCTCGCTCCTACACCTCGTTCAAAGATGTGGGGTACTTCTTTGATATGGATTGACTAAAAGGCCCTTCTCGCAGACCATTAATGAGACCCATGATGGCAGCTTCTGTTGGAAGGTTTTGTATATCCATGCATGTTTTGTTGAATCTCTCCATGTAGTTACGCAGGGCTTCCCGCTCTCCTTGTCTGATTCCTAGTAAGCTCGGAGTGTGTTTAGCTTTGTCCTTTTGGATGGAGAATCTTGCCAGGAATTTTTTAGCCATGTCGTCAAAACTTGAGGTGGACCTACGAGGGAGATTGTCGAACCATCTAATTGCTGTTTTTGTTAAAGTGGTTGGAAAGGCTTTGCAACGAACTGCATCTGAGGCATCGGTGAGGTACATTCTTCTTCTGAGTTACTAAGATGATGGCTGGGATCTGTAGTGCTGTCGTATAAGGTCATGTCTAGGAGTTTAAAGTCCTTTAGGAATCTTGTCTTCATGATTTCTTTGGTGAATGGGTCTTGCTCCTTCGTGCGTTGTCTTCGGAAGTGGATCGTTGGCTTTCATCTTGACATCAGCTTCAGTTTTAGGAGTTTGGTTTCCAGTTCCCGGTGTCCTATTTCTCTTTGCAGATCCTTCTCGGCTTCTCGTTGACGTAGGGCGTCTCCTCAGTTGTTTTAACCGATCTTGGATGCTTCCAGGCTCCTCATTTGGGGAGTTCTTATTGTTGATTTCGGGAGTATCTTTTGGTGTTGTGCCCACATTTTTGTGCAGCGTTCTTTCTTTTAGATCTGAGGTGTGATCGTTGTCATGGTCGTCCGCCATGGTAATGGGATGACTTCCAGGTTCCCGGCAACGGTGCCAATGTTCCGAGGGTTACCTGAAATTGTAGGTCGATCTCGATGAGATCTTCTATACTGGTCGGAGCTGTCTTGTCCGACTTGATGATGGTGGCTGGAGCCGCCATGTCTGACTTGTTAGACTTGGTGGTGGTGCTGATCCTTCGTCCCCAGAGGGTGGGGGTACCTGCAAGGGACTCCGATACTTAAGTTAGCAAGGGTATTAAGCAGGTATTGAGTAGATCAGAGTATGAGTTATACCTGGGTGCTCCAGTGTATTTATAATGGCGTTGAGTGACCTTCTTAGATATGATAGTTAGTTATCTTATCTTATCTTATCTTATCTTTTGGTGAGGTCTTCGTATCTTCAAGGGAATGCTTATCTCCATAGGCTTGGGCTGCCTTGGATTGGGTCGGTCCTCTATTGGTCCTTTACTGGGCTTTCCTGGTGGTTTGGCCGAGCTCTTTGGATAGAGGTTCGATTGTCTACCTAGCAGCTTGAGGCTCGGTTCCCTGATTTCCACAGCAATTACTGCGTCAACTCTGTAGGTAAGCCGGAAAGGCATTTCCCTGGTAGAAGATTGTGGCATCATCCTATATCACCACAGGACTGAGGCCAGCTCATCTGCCTAGGAACCCTTTTTCTGGTATAGTTGTTTCTTTAGGCCTTGGAGGATGATACTGTTTGCAGCTTCTACCTGGCCATTACTCTATGGATGCTCGACTGAAGAGAACTTCTGTTTGATCCCAGCCCTAAGAGGAACTCGCAAAACTTCTTATCCGTGAATTGTGTCCCATTGTCCGAGATCACGACCTCAGGGATTCCAAACCTGGAGACTACTAGTCTCCACATGAACTTTCAACAGTTTTCCGACGATATATTGGCCAAAGGCTCTGCCTCGATACACTTGGTATAGTAATCAATGGCCACAATTAAGTACTTAACCTGACCAGGACCCACTGGGAATGGCCCAGGAGGGCGACTCCCCATTAAGCAAAAGGTCGGGAGACTAACATTGAGCTTAGCTCCACCGCTGGAGACTTGTGAAAGTTGCCATTCTCTTGGCATTTTCGACACTTCCTCATGAACTCTTGTGCATCTGACATCATGGAAGGCCAATAGTATCCGGCTCTAACGAGCTGCCTGGCCAATGCCTTCCCCTGATATGGTGGTCATAGCACCCTTCGTGGACTTCACTCAGGACGTAGCCCATTTGGTCGGGGTGTAGGCAGTTCAACTGGGGCTGATTAAGCCCTCGTTTGTACAGTTGGCCCTGTATTGCTACTTGCTTGCCCGCATCCCGTCTTACCGCTCTGGCTTCCTTCTCTACCTCAGGGAGTTCGCCGCTTTCCAAGAAATGGAGGATCGAATCAATCCACAAGGGAGGGCTCAGTGTTTGTGTCACATAGAGGGTTACCGACGGCTCCTTTATCAGTCCTTGAATCAAAGATCGATTCCCTGTGCCTGGGTTTGTGCCCGTGAGCTTCGATAGGAGGTCAGCTCTGCCATTTCTTTCTCTGGGCACATGTTGAATTGCAACCTCTTCGAAATATTCGCATAGCTTTTTTACCTTTTCAAGTACTTCTGGAGCAGGGAGTCTGTGGCATATGTCCCATTGACCTGGGAGGTCACGATCTGGGAATCACTGTTGACCTCAACTCGCAATGCTCCGACCTCTTTGGCTAAGAGTAAGCCTCCTATCAAGGCTTTGTACTCCGCCTGGTTGTTGGAAACGGGGAAGTCGAACTTGATTGATTGTTCATAAGTCATCCTTATCAAGCTTTCGAGGATTATCCCTGCCCTCCAAATGCTTGGTTGGAGGCTCCGTCAACATGGAGCTTCCACCGTGTGCTCGAGTTCTCGGGTGGGTCACCAACTACCTCTACCAGGAAGTCTACCATCACCTGGGCCTTGATTGCATGACTGGATTTGTAATGTAAGTCGTATTCAGATAGCTCAATCACCCACGCCATCATGCGGCCAGCCAAGTCGGGTTTTTGTAAAACTTAGCGAATGGCTTGGTCGGTTCTGACGGTACTTGGGTATCCTTGGAAGTATTGCCTCAACCTTCGGGAGTAGGTTAGCAAAGCATAGGACAACTTCTTTAACTTGGTGTATCTTAGTTCTGCTCCTTGGAGCACTTTGTTGATAAAATACACCGGTTGTTGGATCTTATCCTCTTCTCAAACGAGGACGGCCACCAAGGCTTGGTCCATTACCGCCACGTATAAAAATAACGTCTCACCTTCTTTCGGCTTGCCGAGGACAGGGGGAGCCGATAGTATCCTTTTGAAATGACTGAATGCCTCTTCACAAGCAAGGGTTCATTCAAAGGATATTCCCTTTTTCATCAGGTTGAAGAAAGGGAGGGCCTCTGCTGCCAAGGCACCGAGGAAATGGGATAAAGCGGCGAGCCTCCCAACCAACCTTTGCACATCCTTGATGCAACCTGGGCTTGCCATCTGTAAAATAGTTTCGCACTTGTCCGGGTTGGCCTCCACTCCCCCTTTGCGTTATCATGAAGCTGAGAAATTTCCCGACCTCCATGGTGAAAGCATACTTAAGGGGGTTGAGTCTCAATTTGTGCTTACGGAGAGACTCGAACACGACCTCTAAGTCTCCGACTAGGTCACTTAGCTCACAAGTTTTTACCAAAATGTCATCCACATAAACCTCAACCGATCTACCGATGAGGTTGCAGAAAACTTTGTTCATCAGCCTCTGGTAGGTTGCTCTAGTGTTTTTTAGTCCAAACGACATCACTCTATAACAGTAAGTACCATCTGGCGTTGTAAACGCCGTTTTCTCCTCATCAGGTCAGTGCATCGGTATTTGATTATACCCAGAGTACGCATCTATGAAGCTTAGGAATCGGTATCCTGCTGCCACGTCAAACGGGGCGTCAATGTTTGGAAGGAAAAAGAGTCTTTGGGACACGTTTTGTTGAGATCCGAGTAATTGACACACATCCTCCATTTTCCATTGGCTTTCTTGACGAGAAATACATTTGACAACCACGTCGAGTACTCGAGCTCTCTGATGAACCCTGCTTCTAACAGGCTGGCCGTCTGTTTGGCTACCTCGTTAGCCCTCTCTTGCGATATTTTCCTCCGTCGTTGTGCTATAGGCTTAGCATCTGGTTTTAGGACGAGCCGGTGACACATGAACTCGGGGTCCACCCCTGGCATGTTGGCGGGAGTCCAGGCAAAGAGGTCGCCGTTTGCTCTGATAGCCTCCATGAGAGGCTTTTTTAGGTTGTGGGGGAGGTTCCTGTTCACGAAGGTGAACATTTCCTCCGTGTTCCCAACTCAAAATTTCTCTAGGTCTCCCTAGGGCTCTCGCCTCGGTTTGTTGTCTATTCTTGCATCTAGATCAGCTAGGAAGACCCTGGATGCCTCCTTCGACTTCTTCCTCAGGGAGAGACTGGTGTTGTTGCATGCTATGACCATTTCTAGATCTCCCCTGATGGAACTGACGGCTTCGTCGTCTGTAACGAACTTCATAGTTAAAAACTTGGTGCATATTATGGCTGGGAACTCATTGATTGTCTTCTGCCATTACTAACCTCTTTCCTTCGCCTGACCCTACACAGTCCGGAAGGGTAATTATCCCATCGGATTTTTTTATGTAGTTGTCCCCAAAGCCTATGACCCCATGTTGATGGGTCTTGAGATCGGTTTCCCTGAGTCCCAGGGCGTCGAACACGTTCTAAAACATTATATTTGAGTCAGCGCTAGTGTCAACAAGAATCCGTTTTACTAGGCCCATCCCGATTCTTGCTGTGATCACCATCGGTGGATTCTCTGGAAGGTTGCGAAGCCATTGATCTTCTGGGCTGAAGGATATCCTCAGGGGCTCCGTGAATTGAGTCCCGTGGCTTTTTGATGACACAGCCAAGACTTCGGCGTCCTTTTTGGTTTTCGACCACGACCTGGGGGTACATCTCTCCCTATCGCAACATTGATGACCACAATGGGGGCATTGTCGGTATTCTCAATGGGCCCCTGCCTTGCTGCAATCTTCCTTGGAACGTTCGCGCTCCCTCCTCATGGGTTCCCTTATGAACTGGGAGAACTCGGTCAACTTCCCTCGCGAATGGCTTGCTCTAAAGCGTCCTTCAAGTCAAAGCAATCCTGTGTTTTGTGGCCATAATCTTTGTGATAATCGCAGTACAAACTTTTGGTCCTGCCTGTCCTGTCCTTCACATGTTAGAGCTTCGACAGGATGCCCTTATCCGCAATCTGTTGGTAAACCTCTACAATAGGGGACGTGAGGGGGTATAGTTTGTGAACTTTCCACCCGGGGAAACGGCTTGAACTATTTTCCTGATGCCCCATCTTTGGGAAGCTCTCTCGTTTTCTCTGGGTACCCGAGCTGGCATGGAGGGGGTTGGTTGGCTGTCGTTTGTTGGCCACCACCTGACTGACTTCCTCATCATTGATGTATTCTCTTGCCACGTTCTAGATTTTCTGCATGGTCCATACGGGATTGGTAGTAAGATGCTTCCTGAAATCTTTGTTCAATAAATCATTGGTCAGACATATGCTGGCCACTGAGTCGGTCAGACCATCAATTTTCAAGCATTCGTTGTTGAATCTGTCCAGAAATTTTCTAGGTGACTCCCAGAAGGTTAATGGGATGTTTAGCCTTGGCGATGCGCGTGGTAACTGTGCTAAAAAGCTACGATTTATATCCGAGAAGGCCATAATGGACCCCTGCGAAAGTGCGTTGAACCACCGGATCGTGGGACATGCTAACGTTACCGGGAAAGCTCGGCACCTCACTGCGTCGCCCATGTCTTCCAGGTTCATCCTGACTTTGAAGGCCGTCATGTGTTCTTGGGGATCTTGGGTCCCATCATACCTCGTGTCTGTTAGTTTGTCGAAGTGCTTCGGCAGCCGAATTTTGAGGATAGGGAAGTGAAAATGGGTGGTTCCCATGATGATGGATTCTCGTCGTCTTCTCGGTCTCTCTCGGTGGGTCTCCCCATGTCCTTCCAACCCGTCTTGGGTTGTGTGAGACCGATCGTCGGTTCGATGTCTGTCATTTCTTCGAGGGCTTCTGCCCGAGCTTCTGACCTTCTTTGACGAGATCGGATGCGAGGAAGACTTGGGCTAGGACGGTAGCGATCCTTCGCTGCCAGCTCTCTTTCGAGGTTCTGTACCCGGTGGCGCAATTCCTGCATGATTTTGGCATTGTCGTCACCTGTGCCCCCAAATGGGTGTCTCTCATGAGAGCTGGAGGGCGGGTTATCTCTGCAGGAACGAGTTCCTGTGCGCTCGCGGGAAAAAGCCACAGAAGCTAACTACTCATCAAGCGGGTTCCTCCTCCTCACGTACCTCCTCCTCCTACTACTCATCCAGCGAGCCCAACAAGGAGTCCTTTCACGCTAGTCCCCACAGACGGCGCCAATGTTCATTAAGTCAACGTCCAAGAAGATTGGATATGGAGTTCACCGAGTTAGAGAGGTTGCGGAGCACTGGTTCTCGATGGAGTTTCCTCCGGATCGCCGAGTTGAGAAGGATGGGGT